>NW_013952531.1:1367388-1373845 GCF_001266775.1 Austrofundulus limnaeus | reverse complement strand
TAGCTAGCTACCTAAATATTTAACTTAAATATTTAGGTAGCTAGCTAAATATTTAAGTTGCAACCTAAATATTTAGGTACCTAGCTAAATATTTAAGTTAAATATTTCGGTAGCTAGCTGAATTTTTAAGTTGCAACCTAAATATTTAGGTAGCTAGCTAAATATTTAGGTTACAAGCTAAATATTTAGCTTAAAACTAAATATTTAAGTCGCAAGTTAAATATTTAGTTTATAAACTATGAAATGTATGAATCATGTGGTGAAAAACTGACTTTGAAAAATAAATCTGTTCTTTTTTTCTTATAAAAGGCTAAACAAAACAAAAATATTGGTGGTAATTTTTGACCGTGTAACTTTACAAATGGCACCCCACAGTACACACGTCTGCATTTCGATGGTGTGTCACTGCCTCGTGTGCCGGCGGTTAGCGGCGTACGTGAAGCTCAGACGTGGAGGGATGCTCTGCCTCTCCCTCTTTCTCGCATTGCAGCAAGAAACACTCATCAAACTGCAACACGCATCTCACAGAAGCCCTCAGATACAGCAGCAGCAGAGCCTCGGCTTCCTGTTAACATGCAGACGTGACACAGCGACAGCCCACAGCTTAACACTCTGCTCCCCAGTCGGCTCTGCTCTCAGGTGGGCCTCTAAGGTCTGCCAGATAAAAGCTTGCACTGTGGGGTATTAGGCGTTTGCAGCCAGGGGGAGGAATGACTCTCTCTGTGTTGGCTGGTGCCCGTTTAATATCTGGTATCCGTTGCCTGCCAGCCCGGTGAAAGTCAAAGATTTTGCCCTGTGTGTCCTTGTGAGCCGAGGCTCAGCTTAAAACTGCTGCACGCCGGTCCCCTTCAACATGGACTGAGCTCTAAATGAGCTTTCCTCCTTAGCATCCCCGTCACGATCCCGTCCATTTGTCACAGCGCAGCAGCGACTCCACTGTCATACACACCGCTGTCATTGTTATCCAATAACACAGTGTCACACCGAGGTCAGAGTTTACACGGTGGATTGTGCATGCAGAGATGATCGCATAATTGTTTTGCAGGAGATACAGTGACTTCTGCTGAATGTTAATTTAGTTCTCTTTTTGCTTTAAGCTTAGTGAAGAGTTTGTTGGTAGAACACGCCTTTTCTGGTGCTCACCTGAAAGAAAGTCATTTACAAAAAGCAGAACTGGACTTTTCACAACGTCTTGCTTGATTTGCATTATAGTAAAGACTGCCACACAGGGATCAAATATAAGGAGCGTTTCAGCTGAGTCGCATCAATTTTCTGATAAAAGAAGAAGTTGAGGTCCAACAGAACAGCATGTTTTGGACTTTTTATCATGGCACAGATGTGCCGACAAATTGTATCCACAGCTGTATCTGTAGTGAACATCTCAGGCAGATTCATCATGCACTGAAAAAAAACTTGTAAGATGTATATTTGAAAAACCCTCTAACAAAATTGCACTAACGTTTGTTAAATAAATTTAAATGCTACAAATTTGAGTACAGTGAACTCATTGTCATGTTCAAGAAACCAGTCTGAGATGATTCCAGCTTTATGACATGGCGCATTATCCTGCTGAAAGTAGCCATCAGATGTTGGGTACATTGTGGTCATAAAGGGATGGACATGGTCAGCAACAATACTCAGGTAGGCTGTGGCATTGCAACGATGCTCAATTGGTACCAAGGGGCCCAAAGAGTGCCAAGAAAAGATTCCCCACACCATGACACCACCACCACCAGCAGCCTGAACCATTGATACAAGGCAGGATGGATCCATGCTTTCATGTTGTTGACGCCAAATTCTGACCCTACCATCCGAATGTCGCAGCAGAAATCGAGACTCATCAGACCAGGCAACGTTTTTCCAATCTTCTCTTGTCCAATTTCSATGAGCTTGTGCAAATTGTAGCCTCAGTTTCCTGTTCTTAGCTGAAAGGAGTGGCACCCGGTGTGGTCTTCTGCTGCTGAAGCCCATCTGCCTCAAAGTTCGACATGTTGTGTGTTCAGAGATGCTCTTCTGCCTACCTTGGTCGTAACGGGTGGTTATTTGAGTCACTGTTGCCTTTCTATCAGCTCGAACCAGTCTGCCCATTCTCCTCTGACCTCTGGCATCAACAAGGCATTTCCGCCCACAGGACTGTCGCTCACTGAATGTTTTTTCTTTTTCGGACCATTCTCTGTAAACCCTAGAGATGGTTGTGCGTGAAAATCCCAGTAGATCAGCAGTTTCTGAAATACTCAGACCAGCCCTTCTGGCACCAACAACCATGCCACGTTCAAAGGCACTCAAATCACCTTTCTTCCCCATACTGATGCTCGGTTTGAACTGCAGGAGATTGTCTTGACCATGTCTACATGCCTAAATGCACTGAGTTGCCGCCATGTGATTGGCTGATTAGAAATTCAGTGTTAACGAGCAGTTGGACAGGTGTACCTAATAAAGTGGCCGGTGAGTGTATATTCATGTTTATGTGCTGTCCAGAAAAAAACACTTTAATATTACTGGTTAAACAATATTAGCATTTACTTTTTTGTACCGTAATATTGATATATAATATAATGTGTATTGTTTATTTAGTAAATTCTAGTAGTTTGGAGATTTTGATATTTTTTGTAAAATTTAAAAGAATAATTAAATAAATGTTACTACACCCAAAAATCCTTTTTTTTTCATTGTGTCCTTCTCTTGTACTTTATGTCACCTTCTCTTGGCAGTTATAACCCCAATTCCAATGTAATTGGGACATTGTGTAAAACAAAAATAAAACCAAAATATGATGATTTGTAAACATTTTCAACCTATATTCAGTTGAATCCACGACAAAGACGAGACATCTAATGCTCAGACTGATTTGGGGCTTATTGCAACAGAAAAACAGACTAGAAGTTCTGGATGTGGTTTCAAAAACATCCGCAGAACCAGAAGGCATGTTTTCCACTCAGTTTGTTCCCTTCTGTCAAAAAAAAGTCTTTTTGTGCACTCATGCGTGTTTGTCATTGTGTGTTTGTTTTACTGCATGTCTTAAAAGAACGCCGCAGAGTTTTTTTCAGCATGTGAACAAACCATTTCCACAGAAATTCTGCAACTCTCTTCATGACTGAGTGGACTGAAACTGGCTATTTTGTATTTCCTTATCTCAGAGCATGCAGCATTTATTCTGGCTTTGATGAGTCTTCATTAAGAATGAAGCGCGATCAGTTGAATATATACTAAAGCAGAATGAGGAGCTCTCTGCTTCTGCCTCTGTTGTTGATCTCTGGCCCCTGCGAATGTGAAAGCATTACAGCAATATATACGCCACATCCAGGCCAGTTTATTTCCTGAGAAGAGTCCTTTTCAGCTGGTGATATGGCTTAGCTTAAATCCTCTGGCCCTGTGACGGCACTCCAACGCAAATAGGCCAGCCGAGCGGAGGGTTCGGGGGGTTTAGAACACCGAGGATGAAGAGGCTGCCAAATATTCTTACCTCTTCTCTGCCTCAAATTATGAACACTTGTGCGTGTTAATCTGAAGCTTATTTAATGAAATGTTTATTCATCACAGCTGTAGAGTGAAGCATGTTGAAAACATTACACATTCAAATATTTTTTAATTTATGTTACCATTTCAAGATTTGATTTTTTTTTTTGTTTTATCAGTTTATAAAAGACCTAACTGATCACACAAATACTGCTTTGGTTGCGGCAAATGTATGGGGTGCCGTTTGTAAAGTTACACAGTCAAAAATTACCACCAATATTTTTGTTTTATTTAGCCTTTTATAAGAAAAAATAAACAGATTTATTTATCAAAGTCAGTTTTTCACCATATGATTCATACATTTATAAATGTCATAGTTTATAAACTAAATATTTAACTTACAAATTAAATATTTAGTTTACAAGCTAAATATTTAACTGGTGACTTAAATATTTAGTTTTGAGCTAAATATTTAGCTTGAAACTTCAATATTTAGCTAGCTAGCTAAATATTAACTTAAATATTTAGCTAGCTACCTAAATATTTAGGTTGCAACTTAAATATTTAGTTAGCACTTAAATATTTAAGTTTCTAGCTAAATATTTAGGTTGCAACTTAAATATTTAGCTAGCAACTTAAATATTTAGTTAGCCACCTAAATATTTAACTTTCACAAGTCACAAGTTAAATATTTAGCTTGTTAATTAAATATTTAATTTGTAAGTTAAATATTTAGTTTGTAAACTATGACGTTTATTAATGTATGAATCATTTGGTGAAAAACTGACTTTGAAAAATAAATCTGTTTTTTTTTTCTTATAAAAGGCTAAATAAAAGAAAAATATTGGTGGTAATTTTTGACAAACGGCATCCCATACAAATGCCACAAGAAAGCTACCCAATGGATCAAATGTTTATTTAAATCAAATGGCTGGACTACACTTTACCTCAAAAGAACATCATCAAAAACAAACTAGCTTCATTTTTATTTTTTTAAATTTAAAATAGTTGTGCAAACACCGATCAGCTCAGTCATGCATCGCCTTAATGCCTCCTCATTCACCCGTCATATTTTCATAAACTCCTCATCTTCATCCTCTTCCTCACTTACTTCAGCTTGTGTGTTTTTATGGGTTGCGTGTCTTCCCTCGCTGCATCTCATCTCTTCTGCACGGCTGGCTCATTTTTCTGACTGGCCTGCGTGTGAGTCAGGGCTCCTGCAGTGAAATGGGAGACCGTGCCGGGGTCACCTGGGGTAACAGCCATGGTTCCCCACGCGAGCACGGCGGACAGAGGGGATTCCAAGAAAAGCACCCCCCGAGTCCCAGTTTTTGCGGCTGAAGCTTTGGGAGCAGATGATGGTGAAGGGGGCGGAGCTACCCGGGCCAGAGGGGGAAATAATGCGAAGCTGCTTCCTCAGATTGGCCTCTTGGCTGATTGACTGACGAGTTGTCAGAATGAGTGTGTGAACATACAGCTCTAAAGCAATGCCAGTAGGCGAGAGTGACACTCTGAGGGTCGCCAAAGGCCGAAATGAGTAATAAGTCATGTCGATCTGGATGATGTGAACATCTTCCCAACGCAGCGCCACCTTTAAAGGAGACACATCACGCTTTTAAATCCTTCTTTTTCACATTTAAATCATTCAGTTGGGTCTATATAAAGTGGAACTGCAATGCTTTAGTCTGAATTCCTCCTTATTGTAACTCCACAAGCCCCGCCCCTTTTCTGAGGCATGTCTCAGATCAGCTCTTTTTGAGGCTGTCTCTTTACATCCGAACGAAGAAATGTATTTAACGGCTAAAAAATTGGATTTTGCATGATATGTCCCTTGAAGGCCAATGATGGAAGTGTAGGAGAACCTATACATGACAGAGATTTGTACTTGTGTGTTCACAGAGAATAAATGTGTACACGACTGAGCTCCAGGAGCGCAAGCCCTCTACGGGAAAATGTCCGATCCAGTCTGAGTCCGGGCTGCTGCTTCTGCTCCCAGGCTCTGTCAGGTCCAGCTTCACTCTTCCTCTACCTTCTCCTAGTTCCTTACCCACACACACACACACACACACACCCTCCTTTAACTCTGTCACCGAGTTGACAGCTCGGCCCCAACAGCTCACTAACCACATTACCTGAACTCACCATAGTCATTATCCTGCACCGGACCCACTGGAGCCTGAAAGTCATTCCAACTTCTCTGCTGGTTGAGGTTAATAGGTGTGTGGACGTGAGATTACATCCCAAAGGCTTGTGTGGCGTTGAGAAAATCTCAGAATTAAATTCTTTCCAGGGAATGGCTTGGAGGTGCAGACGCCAGAGGATGTGTGTGTTTCTTTATAATTCACATCACAGCGCCTGACGTGCATGGCAGAGCTGATGATCAGAGACAAGTGTTTACATGTCCTCTCCTGTAGGGTGTGGTTCTCTTCAACAACTTACTTTCTGCACTTTTCATTAAAGTTTCTTAGCATGACTATGCCTATGTACACACAAAGGTTTGTTTTTATATACCCATGGGGACCATGCATTGACTTCCATTCATTTTCTGGTAATTTTATATCCTAACCCAGACTATTCACCTTAAAATTAACCTCACAGGTACCTACCTGAGCAAAAAACTAACCTAAACTCAATTCACACCATAGATATGTAGATAGGTGGCTGTGGTGTAGTGGTAGAGCAGCCGGCTTTGGGTCCCGCAAGTCACAGGTTCGACTCCCCGCCATGCCTACATGCCGTTGTGTCCTTGGGCAAGACACTTCACCCACCTTGCCTACTGATGGTGGTCAGAGGGGCCGGTGGCGCAGCATGGCAGCCCCGCCTCTGTCAGTCTGCCCCAGGGCAGCTGTGGCTACAATGTAGCTTACTGCAATCAGTGTGTGAATGTGAGTGTGAATGAATGATGCATGAAAATTGTAAAGCGTCTTTGGCTACGTTCACACTGCAGATCTTAATGCTCAGTTCCGATTTTTTGAAAAAATCCGATCTTTTTGTGTGAACG
>NW_013952531.1:1349870-1366812 GCF_001266775.1 Austrofundulus limnaeus | reverse complement strand
GGATGGATGGATAGATACAAGGATGGATGGATAGATACAAGGATGGATGGATAGATACAAGGATGGATGGATGGATGGATGGATGGATGGATGGATACATGGATGGATGGATGGATGGATAGATAGATTTAATTTTAAAAGGTCTCTGTATACTTCTAAACTTTAAAACTGTCATCAACTTAATAATAAAGTGAGTCTGTCAACAAATGTATATACTTGTCATTATATTACCTACTAAGCAATAAATACTGAGAATAGAAATTTTCAGTTTTAATGTTTTTTCCTGCTTCAAACAAAGTGAAACTCACTGATTGTACATTAACCTTTGCAGCCTGCCAGTTTGCTTGAAAAAACACAGAAATATCAGGTGTTTTTTGAATGTAGCACAAATAAAAATGTGCAGAGCCAGCTGTTTTCAGCACAGGCGCTCTGGTTTCTTACACAGACATTACATCAGACATCTTCCTATTGATGGATATATGAGTTGGTGAAATGACAGAGGAAACGTTTTCTTTCTGTGTGGCCCAGAGAAAACCCAGACCTAAAGTCCTAAACCTCCAAATGTCCATAATTAATTATCACATCCATGAGCGGGAAAAATAATAACCACTAGTGTGGGATATGAGTTGTTTAACATTTTGCTAAAAGGCTAGTCTGTTAATTATTAAAACATGTCAACACACACGGGCCCCTTACATTGTGCAGATTGTCCTACGAGTTAATAAAAACAGCCGGTCCTTGTTTCAAATCGATACAAATTGAAATATGAAATGATCCCTTCAGCTGCAGTAAGCCTGCTTCCTGTGTCCTTTCCCTCCTGTGTGTGCAGCGATGCTCTGCGACGCCAGCCAGCTTTCGGAAAAGCAAAGTCTACATTGCGTTAATTCAGAGCAGGGAGAAATCCTGTATTCGATGTAATGGGTTTGATGCCCAGACCCCGCGGCGATGCTCTGCGCTGCTGTAATGGTGCTGGAAGATGGCAGAGATCCTGTGTTCATCAGAATACAGCCGAACACACAGAGTCACTCTTCTCTTACATGTCTGCCAATGGAAGTGAGGGGCGATAATGTTTTTACCCATGTCTTTGTGTCTGTCTGCCAAAATATCTCATGAGCTAATGAAAGGATTTTCAAGGATGGTATTATGTATTTTCAAGGCACGTACTTTAATTTTGTATCACAATCAAGTAACTATGTTTAGCTGTTTATATAAAATAAATCTGACTTTGCATCATTGCTTTTCAAAGCACCTTGAAACTGGCCTCTGTCTCTTTAAGAACCTCCTACCATTTCAGACACTTCCACTTTGGCACATTTTCACAACAATGTTCCGGGGGAGGGGCCCTCTGTGGGGCAGGAGCTTGGCTGCAGGGAGGAGTTTTGTAGCAGCAAGCGTTTAGGCAGCTCCGTGTCAGATTGAAGCGTTTCTCAAACAGGCATGATTGAGTCAAAGCAACACTGGGTATGTGTTTGATGAGGGAATACGATTTTTAATTACTATTAACTTTATTCATTAAAAAAACAACAAAAAAAACACATTTACATACAACAAAACAATACTAACTAGACATGGGTTTTTATGATGTAAAAACAAATGTGCATTGCCTACAGCATTGGACTTGCAGAATGAAATGGGACCAAGTTCAAATGTGTTTTCTATACCAGCTTGTGCCTGTCACGTCAGDAGYTGTTTGTAATTAAGGTAATTGTGTGACAATATGAAGTTTGAAGATATTTTTTTTTAAAGTTGCCTTAGCTGGGTTTTAAACCCTGATCTCCCACATGAAAGTCCATGACATAGACCATTAGACCAATGGAGCTGTGGCAGAAGGTGGTGGCAGGGGTTGGTTTGTATGTGTGCAGAAAGAGGCCACATTGCCAACACAATTATCGACACTAAACTACAATATATTGCAACAATTGGACAATATTAAGACAGTATTACAGTAAAACATCAAAATTCAATCACATTAATATTGTAATCACTGAACTACTGAGTTTAAATATTATTAAACTATGGAGCACTACCATATTGTGTAGATGCAGCAGGGGGCAGTATTGGACCAATACAAGGCTCCATTGACTGCCATTATAATTTATTAAACATTAATATTTCAAAAACTATAAGTTTTACAGGCACCAAAAGGCARAGCCATCATTTGGCACAYGYGCTTTACAGATATAAATTACAATGGCAGCTCTAGGACAAAGTATGCAGGAGGAGAAGCATGCCAAAGTTGAGATGACTTGGATGGGAAACGAATCACAATAGTGTGCGTTGCATTGGCAATGCACACTGATAAAATACAAAAATATAAAACCCAAAAAAGTCAATTACCCCTCCTTTAATGAAACTATCAGAAGTAATCATTTTGATTTACGTCTACAAGTTTAAAATCAAGCAGGTTACAGATAGGTCCTTAAGAGAAGAAAGGATACGGTTGAAACAACCCAAGTTAAATGCCCCTGTCATGATTTCTGCTATATTTCCTGCCCTCATCATATCCACCACAGGACACCTTTCTAAACTGACCCATGATTGGATACAAGAATAACAGTTTGATCCACAAACTGTCCTCACCTTGTCAGAAATCCTTCCAGAAACGACCGGCCAATCAAACACGCAAGGTGTTCAGTGGGATGTTTAATGGGTGTACAACGATCGGGTACAACATCATAAAACAGTGTTCAACTTTGTGGGACTCCTTAAAAGTGGCAGCTGCATAGTTTATTAAGCATTACACAACTTCAGCCTTCTGTTTTCATTTTATTAACGGTGCAGGATTGGGCTCGTTGGTCAGATTAGTAAAGTTTTATTGCTTTGTGTGTTTCATGCTGTGTGTTGGTTTTTATTTTTTTCCCCTTCTTAATCTGTTTTAGAAGTTTTATTTCTAAAACGGAAAACAAAAACATATTTTTCTGCTCAGGAAGTTCAACCGTGTGCAGAGTGTTTGTGTTTAGGGGAGGTATTGCTCACGGCCAGAAATTCCAAAAAATGATGCTGTAGTTACGTAATGCAAACACCCGAGCAGCTGTCCCCCCATCCTCCTCCTCTGCATCTGGGGATGATAAGGGACTTCCCCGGGCTCAGCACAAAGACGGGGTGTCTCATGTTAACAGCTCCCTCTGTCTGCTCAGGCTCCCCTTATTATTGTGATGGATTGTGAGAGGAAAAGGGAGAGTGATGGTCCTTGCTTCCTCATCACCTATCCAACGGCAGCGAGCAGCGCCGCTGACGGAAAGGCAATTACGCCGTCTTTATACCACGCTCCCGTGCACAAGCATACTTATTGTCACACTACATAAACACAGTCCTCTACACACCAGATGGGGTCCCTGATGTCTCCAGTCTGATGGCTGCCTCTCCTCTCCTCGGTTTTCCCCTTTTCCTACCAACTGGGAGGTCGCAGCCTTCCTGGGAAGAGGCTCCCTGGCTCCGGACCATGAAGTGGACGTCCATGTTTGTTCATGACAGAAAGAGAGTGTCTGATTTCTGTCCGTGAAGCAGTGTCTGTGCACGCATAAGATTCTAATTCTCTCCTTTAGCGATGTTTGTTTAACACTGACGGTCGTGGACAACAAGCCAGATGTTATGATGATACATAAAAAGGAGCGTCTCCTCACGTGTTCTAACACTGATGAATCCACTCCCTGTGTGTGCTTCCTGTGAAAATTCACAAAAAGAATGTTATAGATGTTTTTGTACTCTTGTGTTTGTAAAATGTGCAACTCTGAACTATTTTGGTTTTCAAAGCTTTTCTCAGTTTCTCACTTGAACTCTCAAAATGAATAAACTTCACTTCAAACAGAAACGATGTTCCAGATGAGCTGATCTCTCATCTGTTGGGACTAAAGGTTTCAGCTTAGGCCTGTGATTAAAAGTAAAATAAAAGGAATGAGGAGTGGAGAGAAAGGAGAACATGAACAGCTCGAGAAGAAATTGTGGATAAACGAGGAAAGGTCACCAGGTGGGTATTCCTGGTCCTTATTTCAAATAGGTCAAACAATAAAAATAGATCAATAATTATTGACTGATATGACACACTTATATCATGAAACATTTTTCAGACTTTTTACCCTGCTTTATTTTAGCATCAACTTTGGATTTTTCCACGATCTTAATTTGGGTTGGCTCCAAGGAGGTTCTATAGAACTGGAGTGCGCAAAAACCATGTGACCGTGTGATCGGCTGGAGAAGCTAACGGCTAACGCTAAACAGGCAAGACTCTGGATTTCCCATTACTGTACATGTTGACAACAGAGCAGAAAAAAAGGACTGATGATGTAGAAATCATTAAAACTATTAATATAATATTAACACAATTATTATTAATAGTTTACAGTTTATATAATCTATCTAATGTTTTAAATAATGTCAGAAAAGCTGTTTGTGTTCTGGATTTATTAAAAGAAGATAAACAGGAAAACGTCTCATTTTACAACACAAGTCAGCAGATTTGATCTTATTTAGCTCAATGTGATCTGAGCAGAACATAATGTAACAGTTTAAAATTAAAATAATATTATAAAGTCCATGTAATCACTGTTAGTTATTGAACTGGTTAGCAGATATTAGCTTGTGGAGCATATACAGTATGTAGAGTTTAGCTCTGTTAAATCATGCTACAATTTAATACAAACTTAAATATTACTTTGTCCTCTGATTAATATTTAGACCTACAGAGTGTAAAATAATATTATAAATGTCTGATTAATATTTAGACCTACAGAGTGTAAAATAATATTATAAATGTCTGATTAATATTTAGACCAACAGAGTGTAAAATAATATTATAAATGTCTGATTAATATTTAGACATACAGAGTGTAAAATAATATTATAAATGTCTGATTAATATTTAGACCTACAGAGTGTAAAATAATATTATAAATGTGAGTATTTTTAGGTTTCTGTTAGAAGAACCTGATCTGTTAAGAAGATGTTAGCTAATAGAGACAAACATTTTCTAACTGTTGGCTGTTAAATATAAATATTCTTATTTTTTATGACAGTAAGCAATAATAAATATACTTTATTACAGCTGAAGTCATCATTTTTCAACTAGCTAAAGTCTAAGTTACAGGCTGACTTCAGGTCTGGTTTAGATCATTGTTACTTATAAATTATATATTTTTCTGGTATAAATCTGCTGTTTTACATGATTGTTGAATGAAATTAACATAGTTAAAGAGTAAGAAAATTTTAAGAGTAAGAAAATTTTACTTGGTAAGATTCTTGAAATAAGAAAAAATTGACTCAAATCAAGAATTTCAAGAAAATTACCTAGTAAAATTTTCTTACTCCATTGGCAGATATTTTGACTTAATTTGAGTCAAATTTTCAGACTAACAAGACAAATAATCTTACACATTCTGAAAACAAGATTATTATTCTTACACAGTCAGTTCTTGTTTAGTAAATCAGTCTCAAAACAAGATCAAAAATATTTTTTGGCTGAAGATAAGGTTTTAAAACTTGGTTAGGTGGACAGTTTTTGCAGTGCACACCAAACAATCAGCCCCGCTAAAATAGGCCTAGTGACGCCACTGGAAAAAAGTATCAAATATGACATTAAAGGAAGAGTTGCACATGTGTGTGAAAATGTGATTCCTGGGTAAATCACAGGATTAATCAGGGCTCCACGCTACTATGCTGGCAGGTGGCCAGCTGCGTGACGTGCGGTTTAAACGGCCCCCGCGTCCTGCCGGGGCTCAGATGATCGCTCGGCTCTCCACTCCTCTCGTCTGGCCGAGGCTCGATTGCTGTATCCCCGGCTCTCCTCCTCCCCCCTCCTCTTCCTCTTCCTCCTCCTCCTCACCCTCCCCTTCCCTCTCTCCTGTAAGTTCGATGAGCTCGGTTCTGGGCCCTGCCGTCCGTGAGTTCTCGGTGCGGGCGACAGCGCTGCTGAACATGGCGTCAGACGGGATGATTTTAACGAACCACGACCACCAAATCCGGGTCGGAGTCCTGACAGGTAAGAGGCACCGCCGCACGTCGGTTCTGTCCTCTTTCTGCTCGTGTCTCCATGGACCGGTTTCAGCCGGGCGGTGCATTTGGATACATCTGCTGGATTTTTTTTCTCTCCTTTTTTCGTGGCGGCTCTGTTTCTCTCTCTCAGGCTTTTAGCTGCCTGTTCTTGGAGACGACGCAGCCTGGATTATATTTATAATGTTTCTCTCCTTTTTTTTTTCCTCTCCTGTTTTGCCGGTGTGCATCTCCCCCAACGCACGCGGCTGAAGCGATGAAAAACGTGCACAGGGTTTGTGTCAGCGAGCTGTAAATAAGCGCTCAGTTTATGTGTATTGAATAATTCATGCCTCCCCTCATATCTGCTTGTCAGAGCTGAAAATTACAGCTGGACTTGTGCGTTGTGTCGCTTCCTGGGAGATGCTTGGGCTGTAAATTGCATTATTGACAGCCAGCTGACCACAGCGGTTTTTGAAGTGTTGCTCACGACAGTTGTCTCAGCGCATCCTTGGGCCTTTTTCTCCTCTTTCTTTTTTTCTGTCTCCTTTCGGCTGTTGTTGGGTTCACTTGATGCAGAAATAGACGTGGATATGTTGCTTATGTTGTGAGGTGACAGGGCTAAATGAGAAGTTGACAAATGGCTCGGTTTGATGAGGTTGCACTCGATGGTAAATCCTCCTGTCAACCCCCCTCCCTCCTCTGAACGCAACTCGATGACTGCGCGTCTCGCACTTGACAGTCTCTGGGAACGATATGCGCCTCGGATGTGCAACAATGAGGCAACGGATGGAGCGGCTCTTTCACTGGCCTTCACCCCCCCCACCCCCACCCTACCATGAGCCCCCCCCTCTCGCCACCTCTTATCTGAGCTCAGAGCCTATTGCTTTGTCACGGTTGCGCACGTCAATCGGGTGAATCTGGCCAGTTGCGCTCATGATCGGCGAGCAAATCGAACATATTTTGGGGGGAGGGTGGGTTTCAGTGCTGGCTGCATGATAAATGCTGTGCAGAGGAGGAATACCCCCCCTTTCTGTCCATTCTGTGTGAGGCTGGGTCGATCAATATTTCATGAAAGCAACACACACACACACATGCGGTTTTGTATGGAAATCCGGTATGATGGAGGTGGTAGGCGGTGTGTAGCGGTGGAGGAATTACTGTGCAGACCCTCCTCTGAAATCTGCCCGGGAAAACCCCCACCACACAGCCACTCGTCTCCTTCTTCATCCCCCCACCTCCTCCTCCTCCTCCTAATGTTAAAAGAAAAGAAAAGGGAGGGAGAGCGCTGTCCATCATGCCGAATCCCTCAGTAACCAGTGATGGGGAGACAGGATGCACCTGTTCAGCACCATGGACAGCGCTGTCCTTGGTGCTGAAACCCTCAGTGACCAGTGATGGGGAGGCATCAGCACCATGGACAGCACTGCCCATGGTACTGAAACCCTCACAAACCAGTGATGGGGAGGCGGGATGCACCTGTTCAGCACCACGAACAGAGCTGTCCATGTCATGGTGCTGAAACCCTCAGTAACCACTGGGATGGCATCAGCTCCACGGACAGCACTGTTCGTGGTGCTGAAACCTTCACAAACCATAAGCAGTGATGGGGAGGAATCAGCACCACAGGCAGCGCTGGCCATGGTGCTGAAAACCTCACAAACCAGTGATGGGGAGGCATCAGCTCCATGGACAGCGCTGTCCTTGGTGCTGAAACCCTCAGTAACCAGTGATGTGGTGGCTTCAGCACCAAGGACAGCGCTGACCATGGTGCTGAAACCCTCACAAACCATAAGCAGTGATGGGGAGGCAAGATGCATCTCTTCAGCCTCTTTTTCCTCCATTTCCACCTTAACTCTTCCCCTGACACAACTGAAATTTAATGGAACAGAGGAAACTAAATCAAATGCATTTTCTGTCAACATGCAACGCAAATGTATCAAACAAGCTAAACAACTACAGTAGCTAGAAGCTACAATGACAAAACTGCTAAAAGCCAATAGGAGCTACACTAGAACTAAGCTACTAAATGCAGTAAGGCTAAAAGCTTAAATTTGCACAAAAAGAGGTGAAAAGTTAACTTAATAATAATAAAGTTAAAACCTAAAGTAAGCTAAATGTTGCTAAAAGTGAAAACTAACAAAGTAGCTAAAATAAGCATAAGAAGACAAACAAAGCAAGAATTTACATATTTTAAATGAACTGAACAGATTTCAATTTATTTCTCTGATTTTTTTGTTAAATAAGCTGCAACTCAAAGATGTAAAACGTTGTAGCTAAAAGCTAAATGTAGCTTGCTAAAATTAGAAATCCAATAGCTGAAAATGGCGAAAAAGCTTAAATTTGCAAACCAGTGTCTTAAAAGGTAAACTTAGAAATAATAAAGTTAAAAGCTAAAATAAGCAAAAATATAGCTAAAAGCAAAAACTAAGAAAAAAGCTAAAACAAGAAGACAAAATTAGCAAGACTTTAGAGAATATTTTTAAATAAACTGAAAAGACTTCAGTGGAATTGTCCATATTGTTTTTTGACAACTAATGTAAAATAAGCCGTAACTCAAAGTTAAATGTAACAGTGTAGCTAACAGCTAAATGTAGCAGAGCTGTATCTAAAAGCTTAAAAAGCTGACTCAGCATTAACCCAATTTAAATTTGATGCTTAAAGAAGTTATCTTGTCTTTTCAGCTAAACGGAGCCCATCCCTGCCATCTTTAACCCTTACATTCGTACCTCCCACCACATCAGAGGGGTTAATTTCTTCATGTGTCGACTCGTCAGTCACTCGGATCCTGAACTGTGTCCTCAGCATTGTGACAGGTTGTCAGTCTGATTTCACTGTGCAGCCTTGACAATTCCTGCACACATATGCTGACGTTAAGACACGCACCGACACGAATGACAGGCTTTGTCTTTTTGATGTATTTGTGTTTGCATTTTTAAATTCTATTCATGTATTTATTTATTTAATTAATTGTTGAATTTTTTTTATTTATTTTTTTTAGTCGGAGGGCTTGCCCTGTCTGGAAAACAAAACTTTAAAACTAAAGGTTTAGCATTTGACTGAGATCATTTTAGTTTGAAAATGGGTGTGATTTCATGTGATATAACTGGAGCTAATGCTACATCAAGTTTTAGCTCAATATCTATTAAAAAGGACTGAGTTATAGCCATTTTGTGTTGATTAATGGTGATTAGCTGTGGCAGCCATCTTAAAATGAAAAGTGAACTCATCATAGATGTGCATACGGTTACATTCTGTAAATTGTATTAAAATTCATCAGGTTTTTCACAAGATATTTTGCTAAACTGTTGATTCTGTTAACATTTCATGTTAAAGTTTTAAGCAAAGATCTTGTGCCCTTTGAATATGTGTTGTGAATGACTCTCAGCTACAACCACTCCAAATTGTATCACAAAATCTAAAAACCTGACAGAATTATTGCAGTTTTTGTGTTTTTGAAGTCCAGTTGGTTGTGGTAGTTATCTTGAATTAGATTGTTTCTAAAAGTTATTCACCTGTAGCTGCACATCCAGTGATTATTACCTGAAAGTGTCATCAGAATCTGTCCAGTGGTTCACAAGATATTTTGCTAACAGACAGACGCAGGCAAAAGCATTTCCGCCTTTTGTGCCAGGCGATGAGGAGCGAGGAAATAAATAAAACTGAGGTTTTTGTGTTTGATCTGACCCTTTAGTCGTCTGGGATTACAGACGAAAGGAACCGTTTGCAGGATGATTTGTTCTGACAGCAGAACGCCACAGATGTGGTGCGGTGATGAGATTAAGCTCCAGACATTCATGTTGACTGGATCCGGCTCACAAGTTGAAAACTCGCTGCCACACCTTCTGCATCCACTCTGGATGTGCTGCTGGGGTTTGGGGCTGGTGTGAGCAGAATGCTAATGAGATCCTGAGCGGAGCTCGCTCTTCCTTTGTGCCGGGGTTAAAGGTCGCCCGTCCACTATTGATCCCAGTCTCCAGGACACAGAGAAGACCTTGGCTCACCCTCTTCCATCACTTAGCCACGCATCTCTAAAGACAGGTGACAGAGCACGGGGGAGGGGGGGGGGCGTCTTACTTTAGATTCTGGACACAGCGTGGAGGAGGTGAGGCTGTGCAAGTGTGACTTTTGTGATTGATTGTGTAAAAAATGTTCTGTGCTGGTGCGAAATTCTGACAATATAACCTTGGGCAAAAATACAGTTTCATTGTAGCACCAAGAAAAATATAAAACCAGGATTTATTTACTTGTGTTTACAAACAGAAATGCAAATACTAATTAAAATCCTGTTTAGGTATAATAATAAAATTGTGATGATATATTTCTAAGTTGTCAAGTGCGTGCTGCAGCCTGAAGGAGACGAGATGCTCTGCGTTCCCTGACCCTCATTTTTCGTAACGCAGTGTTAGCGTTAGCAACACTGAAGAGCTAACGTTGCTTAGGCACATGCTTCCAGGCCGGTCTGCATTCACACCTGAAGTGAACAAGAGTTGGAAGCGGACCGAGACCACCTGAAAAATGGGACTCGGCCCGGTTGTGTGATTCGCACCAGTGTTTCACACCTGCAGCTTCCGTTCACAGCTACATGAAGGCTCAGTGCAACAGTTGTGGTCAAGTATGAGGGAAACAAAAGGATACACCCTGTCTCTGTTGTTTTGTTTTAAGGCATCCAGACAAGTATGAAGGGAAAAGGTTGTAGGTTTGACGCTGTGGCTTCCAAACACCGCGGTGTACCTTGAAAATGGAAATCGGCCCGTGCCTATTTCTGGGTTTTATTTGTCAGAAGGAGGAAAGAAACGGGATAATTGGGGGTGAACGTGCTGTCAGAGATGTCACAGAAACAATGAGAGCTTTGTTAAAAGTGGATGGAAGCTCATGCTGTGCTCAACCTGTTGTGATGTGTTCCTTTTCCCCTCTCTTACCTGTGTGTAAACACTCGTGCGTTTGTGTGTTTTCATGCAGGAGTGCTCAGTGGCCTCCTTCTGTGTTTGTTTATTTCAGTTCAGCTTTAATTGTCCCAAAACTCTTTTCTTTCAAAGCACGATGCATGTGCACTTTGGAGTAGATTCAGTCATGAAACGGCAAGGTGGTGAACTGTGTCTTCACTTCAGATTATAATTAAAGATCTAACAGGAAGGACTGCAGATCACCTGCTGCCTCTTATTCCAGAGATTTAGATTAAAGTGCCTCTGGCATCATAAGTTTTATAATACATTTGAATGCATTTTTGGAAAGATAACACTGATAACATGTTGCAAAAAAATTTAATAATAATAGAAACATGGCTGAGATGAACATTTGTTGAGATATTCCCATTTAAAGTAACAGGAAGTGATGTCATAGGGGAACGTCTGCGTGTAAACAGAGCATTGCTACAACAGCTAACAACAAACTGCAGAGAAGAATCTGATGTTTCTTTAGATTATTTTGAGTCACTATCAAAGAGAAGAGTCAGCATTTAAATAATCTTTCAATAAGCAAAAACCAAAGATTATTTTTCTTAAAGAGTTTCCCTTTGATGTCACTTCCTGTTATACTTTGACTGAGCCAAGTTCTAAACAAAATATGCCAATTATGTGATAAAAAGGCTAAAATTGTGTGTATTAAAGCAAATTTCTTAAATATAATTTTTTTCTTTTAGCATTTTAAATGTGAGCCATCATATCGAAATGAGGATTAAGTCAAATTTGGTCAAAATGACCTAATTATATTTTCAGATTCTTGGCTTTAAAAGCTACATTTTGACACCTGGATCATCCTGATTTTGTAATTAAATCCATATATATGACTTAATTTGTCTTGTTGGTTACAATAATACATAAATATTTGGTCTGAATCCTAATTTTATGTCATTTTAATGAGGAATATTTGATGTCCTTAAAAAGAGGAAACCTCAAATTATATTTGAATATTGAGATTTCCCAGCTAAAATGAACAAAGCTTTGCTAACTCACAGGGAAAATCTCAAACTTATAAGGCGTTTTTCCTTAAAATCATGTTTTTTGTTGCTACTGCTCAAAAAAAGTGCTTCAAATTTAGTTTTATGATTATATTTCAGACAGTTCGTTCAAATGATACATTAATAAGGCTTTTATTCATTATATTTTGACAAAATGCAATTTTTGTTAACATTTTAGTCAAAACACTATTTGCCTATTTCTCCATGTACAACTTTTGGACTTAATCCTCGTTTCGATGTGATGGCTCACATTTATAAGGATAATCTTTAGTTGAAAGGTGTAGCTGTTTTAATCAACCTTTAGAAATAAAATGTTGCTCAATTTTACACGATACCTTGAGATGTCACACTCTAACAATGTGTTGTAAATGAATTCACAGCCCCAAATCTGCTGAATTGACTAAATTGAATCCATTTTTGTGCTAAGATGAGCTGGCTGTAGTGGCCATCTTCAAATCCATCAGCTCCAATAATTACTTTGTGAAAGTTTCATAAAAATTTAGAAGATGTTTCATTTGAGGTGAATAATCGAATAATGCATTCAAAAACGTACAAAAATGTTGAATGTGCAAAATAATTCATATAGAGGTGCTTTTGTATGTGTCATGTTTGTTGATGGCATACGCCTTTGCACCCTGTCTTTGTGCAGCAGTTAAAATGTAGCTCTGGCTGGAAAATGTAACTTATCGAGTCCCCTTTATAGCAAACACAGAGCCACCCAAGATCTGACGGGGAGAGATGGAGAGAGACTCACAGAAGGCATTCAGTGGCTTTAATCTGCATACAGTGTGTGTGTGTGTGTGTCCTTACACAGCAGTGCTCCATGCATACACCATGATGCTGTTGAATGTGAGGCTTGATTCGCTGCCCATGGAAAGCCCCGTTGATGCTGGCTGCTGAGATTGTGAGGCTTCACTCTAGTCTTTCCTCAAACAGACTTGGATATACACTCAGGAAATCTCCATATTCTGCGACAGACAGTTCCTCCCTCTCTCCATGTATCAGTCCTTTCCTATCCCTCTCTCTCTTTTTCTCACTTCCATTTTTGTGTTTTTTTTTGTGTGTATGTGTGTGTCTCCCTCGGTTGTAACAACTAAAACCGACCCAGAGATGCGTGGGCGGCTTTACAATCTTACATGTATCACAAAGACAGGAACTGATAGCAGACATCAGCCAAAACAACCACATTTGGATCCGTTTGCAGTTCCTCCATTAATTTTCTGAGCGTGCTAAAAGATGAGGGTTAGAGGAAGATGAAAATCCAAGCCCATTCCTTAAATGATTGCTTTAACCGTTGTGGTCAGACCTTAGATATCTGTGAGCCATCACATCGAAACGAGGATTAAGTCCAAAAATGGAATGTGGAGAAACAGGCAGATGTAGGGTTTTGATTTGCAAAAATCACATTTTGTCAAAATATAATGAATAAAAGCCTTATCAATGTATTATTTGAATGAACTGTCTGAATTTTAATCCTAAAAAAAATTAGAAGCATTTTTTTTAGCAGTAGCAACAATAAACCTGATTTTGAGGAAAAATGCCTTTAAAATTTAGATTTTTTTTCCCTGTGAGCTAGCAATGTTTGTGTTTCTTTCCAACTGGGAAAACAGTACACAAATACTATTTGAGGTTTCCTCCTTATATTGACATCAAAAATGACTCAATAAATTTACTTAAAATTAGGATTCAGACCAAATATTTATGTATTATCATAACCAACAAGACAAATTAAATCATATCTGTGGATAAGCGTATGATATCAGAATGATCCAGGTATCAAAATGTAGCTTTTAAAGCCAATAATCTGAAAATGTAATTACCGGTAGGTTATTTTGACCAAATTTGACTTAATCCTCATTTCGATATGATGGGTCACAAATTATTGTTATACCCTCCTGATCAAAATCTTAAGACCAGTTAAAAAAGTGCAAGAATTTTCATTTTGCACTATTGGATCTTAAGAAGGTTCTAAGTAGAGCTTCACAATGTTAAAAGAAGAAATCAGTGCAAGAGACAAGAACTTTTGAGCAGGAATTTTCTGAAAACTGTATTTACACTCAAACATGATTTTTTCAGCTGATCAAAAGTTTAAGACCATAGCTCAAAAAAACCCGAAAACCCCCCAAAACAGAAATCAAAGTGTCAAAAAAAGGACTCAGTAATGAGTAGTTCCACCATTCTTGTTGATGACTTCAAACAATGGTTTAGGCATGCTTGATGCCAGTGTTTCCAGGAGGCTAYTGGGAACGTTGCTCCAAGTGTTGAAGATGGCTTCATGAAGGCCATCCACTGTCTGGAACTGATGTCCATTTTTGTAAACTTCCCTTGCCATCCATCCCCAGATGTTCTCAGTTGGGTTTAGATCCGGYGAACATGCAGGATGGTCCAAAAGAGTGATGTTATTCTCTTGGAAGAACTCCTTTGTCAGGCGGGCATTGTGAACTGCAGCATTGTCCTGTTGAAAAACCCAATCATTACCACACAGACGAGGGCCCTCAGTCATGAGGGATGTCTGCTGCAACATCTCCACATAGCCAGCTGCTGTTTGACGCCCCTGCACAACCTGAAGCTCCATTGTTCCATTGAAGGAAAACACACCCCAAATCATGATGGCGCCCCCACCACTGTGCTGTGTAGAAAACATCTCAGGTGGGATCTCCTTGCCATGCCAGTAACGTTGGAAGCCATCAGGACCATCAAGGTTTAATTTTTTTTCATCAGAGAAGACAACTTTCTTCCACCTTTCAATGTCCCATGTTTGGTGCACCCTTGCAAAGTCCAAACGGGCAATTTTGTGGCGTTYAAGAAGACGTGGCCTTTGAAGACGTTTTTTGTTTCTGAAGCCCTTCTCTCACAGATGCCGTCTGATGGTTACTGGGCTGCAGTCAGCACCAGTAATGGCCTTAATTTGGGTAGAGGACCGTCCCGTGTCTTGACGGACAACCAATCGGATCCTGCGGCTCAGAGCTGGTGAAATTTTTTTGGGTTTACCTCTTGACTTTTTTGTTCCATAACCCTCAGGATCATTTAAAAAATGCAAAATGACTGTCTTACTGCGTCCAACTTCAGCAGCGGTGGCACGTTGTGAGAGGCCTTGSTTATGCAGCTCAACAATCCTACCACGTTCAAAGTCAGTGAGACTTTTTACTTTTGCCATCAGGAGGTCCTGACAGTGTAAAGACTTGACAGAAAATGACATGGAATCCAGATTTTTGCACAGCTTTTGGCTTTAAAAGACTATGGTGTTAAACTTTTGATCAGCTGAAAAAAATCATGTTTGAGTGTAAATGCAGTTTTCAGAAAATTCCCTGCTCAAAAGTTCTTGTCTCTTGCACTGATTTCTTCTTTTAACATTGTGAAGCTCTACTTAGAACCTTCTTAAGATCCAATAGTGCAAAATGAAAATTCTTGCACTTTTTTGACTGGTCTTAAGATTTTGATCAGGTGTGTATGTTGAGAATGACTTTCAGCTGCAGCCTCACCTCAACTTTCAGCTTCAAATGTGCAAAATTGACTGAATTAGATCCATTTTTCTTTTAGCTAGCGTTCATTACCCGTGGCAGCTATCTGAAATTGGATTGACTCCAAAATGATTCCAGTTGTTGATGAGATTTTTGCTAACAGACAGAATTGGTTTTAAGAGCCACGGTCCAATTAAAAACATTAAAAGATCTCCAATAGATCTTTATTATATTGATCAAATTTCCTTTAAAATATTACAAAAATTCTAGTTTCTTGGAGGCCTAATCCAAAGAACTGAGGGGTGACTCAGTTAATTTTGCCGTACTGTACTTATTACTGCTCGTGTGTGTATTTTGCTGCAGATTAAAACTCTAACCATTTAATCTGCTTTTCCACGTGATTTATTATTTGGAGTTTGTCCCGAGCTCACCTTAACAGCTTCGGCACCAAGCAGCTGACAGGAGCGATGCCAGGAAGTAGTGGCGTAGCGTGCCAGAGCTTCTTGACCAAAAACTAAGAGTCATCTGTCTCCAAATTGGCACGAGCTGCTGCAGGGTTACGCTCCTCTGAATCACTCAAACAACCGTCTACGAGCACAGCAAGTATTTGGCATTGCTGCACCGAATGTTTACATGGCAGGAATCAGAACGATGCAGTGCTTGAAACTGTCCAGGTGTGTTACTTAGCACTTTGTGTGTAGCTTTATTGTGTGTCGAACCAAGGTAGCATCACAGGTGCACGAGAGGTGTTTAACGTGTTAATACTCTTCATAGTTGTGTTGGAGCTCCTCCGTGTGTGAGAAGCGTTTTGACAGAATTGTTTTTTTTTACGTATCTGAATGTGTGTGTCTGTTGGCTGTTTTAATGAAACTTTAAGGGATCCATGATTAGTTGTAACATTAGACTTTATTTGATAAACATTTATTTTAACTGTAAAATAAAGATAAAAAATACTGTAGGATGTTTAGTTTTGTAAATTTTTAAAAACATATTTTAACACGGAGGGGGCCATTTTATTTCCACACAAAGCATTCTGGGTAAATAACGACGTGGATAGGTCCTCGGTGCGAGGCTGCTAGCGAGCTATATCCACCCTGAAGGTTAATCTTGGACAATATCTGATGATCGACTCTTTTAAATGAAACTAGAGAGCATTGACAGAGATGAGGAGGTAGAAATGACTCAGCCTGTAACTGAAAGTATGGATGGAGGACAACAGTTTAGCTTGTAAACTTGTCACTCATGTTCTCCTCTCTGTCAACGCTCTCTGGTTTCATTTAAAAGAGTCGATCATCAGATATTGTCCAAGATTAACCTTCAGGGTGGATATAGCTCGCTAGCAGCCTCGCACCGAGGACCTATCCACGTCATCATTTACCCAGAATGCTTTGTGTGGAAATAAAATGGCTCTGTCCGTGTTAAAATATATTTAAACTTTTAGTTAAAAAATTATGGAAACTAAACAGTCTACAGTATTTTTACAGTCTTTATTTTACAGTTAAAATCAGGGCTGTACAGTGCGACATATACACTCACCAGCCACTTTATTAGGTACACC
>NW_013952531.1:1347389-1349860 GCF_001266775.1 Austrofundulus limnaeus | reverse complement strand
GGTGTACCTAATAAAGTGGCTGGTGAGTGTATATGTCGCACTGTACAGCCCTGATTTTAACTGTAAAATAAAGACTGTAAAAATACTGTAGACTGTTTAGTTTCCATAATTTTTTAACTAAAAGTTTAAATATATTTTAACACGGACAGAGCCATTTTATTTCCACACAAAGCATTCTGGGTA
Source organism: Austrofundulus limnaeus (assembly GCF_001266775.1). NCBI lineage: Eukaryota > Metazoa > Chordata > Actinopteri > Cyprinodontiformes > Rivulidae > Austrofundulus > Austrofundulus limnaeus. The sequence goes on along the minus strand of NW_013952531.1, from coordinate 1,349,677 downwards.
AATGATGACGTGGATAGGTCCTCGGTGCGAGGCTGCTAGCGAGCTATATCCACCCTGAAGGTTAATCTTGGACAATATCTGATGATCGACTCTTTTAAATGAAACCAGAGAGCGTTGACAGAGAGGAGAACATGAGTGACAAGTTTACAAGCTAAACTGTTGTCCTCCATCCATACTTTCAGTTACAGGCTGAGTCATTTCTACCTCCTCATCTCTGTCAATGCTCTCTAGTTTCATTTAAAAGAGTCGATCATCAGATATTGTCCAAGATTAACCTTCAGGGTGGATATAGCTCGCTAGCAGCCTCGCACCGAGGACCTATCCACGTCATCATTTACCCAGAATGCTTTGTGTGGAAATAAAATGGCTCTGTCCGTGTTAAAATATATTTTTTAAACTTTTAGTTTAAAAGTGATAAAAACTGAACATCCTACAGTATTTTTACAGTCTTTATTTTCAGTTAAAATCAATGTTTATCAAATAAAGTCTAATGTTACAACTAATCATGGATCCCTTTAAACCAAGTATTCAGTTTGGGTACTCGTTGATACTGAGTATTTACTGAGTTAAACTTTACACTGGGGATATAAAAACATTGCTTTTTATTTAAAAATTGGGACTAAATCGGATACATATCTGAACGCTCGTGTCGCATTTCATCTCTTTTACATCAATGCGGTGTGTGTGGGGGGATATACGACTCAATTCAAGTATTCATATTGACGCTAACCTGGAGTTATCCAGTTTAAAGCGTCCTCAGGTACACTGAAGTCCAGTTGCTACTTCTGTTTTTCTTTTAATTTTCCACGTGGCTCCAATTATATGATGGTAACGTCCATCTCAGATCGTATCGATAATAAAGTTACAGGATCAATACTGAGGTTATGACTTCCAGCCCTTCTGCTAAAATCTACCTGAAAACGGTGAAAGCAGGTGTTCAGTTCCTCCAGTTTATGCAGTGTGGTCATTCCTTTAGTCCAGACAGACAGCATTAAATTAAAAGGAACATATTTCCCACTAGGACTGGGAAATATACTGTATCTCATATTATATAGGAATACTTCCTTTTGTATTGGTAAATATGTCAGCCATGTGTTATCCAAACTCAAATCCTTTCTAGACAATTGTTTTTTTTTTGTAAGCCAAAAAAACAAAAGATAAATTAAAATCTTGTACAGTTTGTTAGAAAATGATTGAAATTTAATAAAAGTTCGTCCTCTTGGCCACTCGGCACAAATTATTATTCCTGAGCATTTCCTGCTCAGCTAACGTCCTGACAAAGTTAACGTCACTACATTAAGACAGAAGATAAATGTTAACTTTCAGTTCACTGGTAAAATAAAGATATGTTGGATGAGAGTAGTGAGTGAGCCCAGGGCGTGTGACTACCCAGCAGCACAAATTGACTCTTCCTTTTCCTGTTTTGACCCAACTGTCTGAGCCTGTGTGTGGCTGAATCATCTCTGAGCCGCCGCTGGGGTGATGCCTTGTGATGATATGTGGGCATCTGTTCAGCAGTATGCTAGTTTGAGAGGGGCACGTTTGTTAAAAAAAAAAAAGAAAAGCTATAAATCTAAAAGAGACACAGCTACGAGGACATTTACCTGCTCCGGCTTGTCTTATTCCAACATAGTGACATCAGATTTTTGGTGACTTCTCACTGCTAATAGCTCTTAGATATTTGACTTCAGCGCTTGTTGTGTGCATTGATAGGGGAGACCGGGGACAGTATGAACAAGGGACGGTTGCAACACGTCATTTTTCTCCAAACAGAAACACAGAGTGATGACACTCACACTGTACATGCTCAGTTAGATGTCCCACCTTGMAAAGAAAAAGTCAACAGATTCAAAAACTGATCCAGGATTTATTTAAAAAAACTGTTTTTGAGGAACCAAAGTATTTTTTTTACCCAGTTTTATTTTTGTTAAACTGTTGTCACTGTTTTTGTGATCCAGCTCAAACTTCTATGGTTTAAACAAGTGATCTGTTGACTTTTAACTAATCTAGTAAACATGTATCCAGATGAGCTTATTTAGCTAACACATGAGGTTTTATCATGGCTGACAGGAAGGGGGACAGTTGTAACAGCTGTTGTAACTGTCCCCATACGATAAATCCATATAAAAACAGAGCACATACAGATGAGATTAACATGTTGAAATTAAGTTTACACTTAAAAGAGTATTGGATATTCATGACAATTATATAACATAAAAGTGTTTAAGATGTATTTTCTGCAGTTGTTGTTTTCAACAATGGTTTTAAAATCCCAGTTTGTTTCAGTG
>NW_013952531.1:1339904-1346166 GCF_001266775.1 Austrofundulus limnaeus | reverse complement strand
TATATATATATATATGTATACTGTATATATATCCCATCATTTGTGAGAAACAAGTTAAACATTTAACTGAAAGTGAAAATGTTACACAACCAGGACAATTTAAACACAAATAAATACAATTTTTACTGAATCGAACAAGTACCAAAACAAAAAATGTATTTGTTGAAGTTTAACCCATCAATCACTTTCTGCTGCAGTGCCTTTTTGTGAAATTATAAATTGTTACAACAGAACAAACATAAACTTTAAAAAGCACTTTAAAAGACAAAAAGAATAAGCTGACATTTGAATTCAGAGCACTTGGGAGAATGGTTCCCAACATTTTCACATCTTGGTGGAAAATATGAGTTTACCTTTTAGTCTGACAGGTACACTCTAAATGTTTGCAATTTTTAAATATTTAATTCAGATTTTTTAAAGAACGTTTTTGATTTTAAACAAAAAACACTTCCTGTTTGCCTCTTTACACTACAGACAGGCACTGACCCTCCTCTGCTCGGGTCGGTCCCTCGTGATAACAAGTGTGAAGAGAGAGGCTGCAGAGTGATGGTGATAGAGATTGAGATAAAGATACAATGGAGGTTTTTACTGATGAGTCGCTCTTAGGGTCTGCTGCTGCTGGATCCCGAGTCCTGGCTTGAGGTGTTAATTAGAGGAGAGTGGCACAAGGAGTAAAAAGAAGCAGGAGAACAGAGAAGTTGGTGGTGGAGAGGACAAAGGGAAAATCACCATTGATTCATCAGTGTGCTGCCATCCTTACTTGCTTCTTTATCAGTCTCCATCTAATAGGTGCCTGAAACGTGCACCTTTCTCATGTTTCACACTGGGCACCAGGTCATCCTGCTTGTATCTAACATCCATCACAGGCTGAATGGGTGTTGACGCGCCGCAGAGATATTTATAGAGAACAGATCAGAGGTAACAATGCAAACAGTCTCATCAGCTCTACTTGTGTCATCTCAAGCTAACACTAATTATCACTCACTGGTAAAGTCAGGATGACGTATTCGCTTGGGTGTGTGTGATAGTGTTGGGCCGTATCGATCTTTTTCATACCGATTTTATCTTCAGACCATACCACGGTAGAGCGACACTGTGGCTCGAAAGAATCGAACCCTGGCCCGGGAACTCAACGGGTAGAGTTTGCATGTTCTCAACGTGCATGCGTGGGTTTTCTCCAGGTTTTCTGTTTTTTTCCCACACACCAAAGTTTATTAAGTTAAGCTAATTGGTAAATGTACATTGTCCCTAGGAGTGAGTGAGAGGGAACGGTTGTTTGTCTCTGTGATGGACTTGCAACCTGTCCAGGGTGTACCCCGCCCCCTGCACAGTGACTGCTGGATGGATGGATGGATGGATGGATGGATAAATACTGCGGTATATGGTATTACCAGCAGAGTTGTAAAGTAACTAAGTACAAATACTTTGTTACTGTACTTAAGTAGAAATTTTGGTTATCTGTACTTTACTTGAGTAATTATTTTTCAGCGTACTTTTTACTTTTACTCATTACATTTTTGTACAATTATCTGTACTTTCTACTCACTACATTTTTAAAAAAGGTAAGAAGTAGAAAGTCGTTACTCCTATTTTATTCCACGTTATTATTTAAAAAATACTATCCTAATAAATTGTGTCTCCTGGATAGAGTGAATTTAATTGTGGTTGAATGAGAAGTATAAATATATAACATTCTGAAGTCGTATAACTTTGTACACAACCCATCACAGCTGCACGCTGTTAGAAAATATATTTTTTGGAGAAGTCACCTCCCAATAAATGTCGTTTTGGAAAATCTAACTGCTCACTTTTACTCAGTACTTTTACTTTTAATACTTAAGTAGATTTTGTGTCAAAAATGTACTTTTAATATTTAAGCACAAAACATATCAGATACTTTACGACTTTTACTCAAGTAATATTTTTAGAGAAGACTAGCTTTTACCAAAGTATTTTTATGATAAGATACTTGTACTTTTGCTCAGGTATCACTTTGAGGTACTTTATACAACACTGATTACCAGTAGAGCTGGTTGGTTCTTGTTGAGTTAATGATTTGAGTCCTCACACTGAATCAGGCCCAACAAATCTGAGGTCTAAATTAACCCAAGTCCTGCAGACTAAGGATAAAAGTTTGCGAGTTACTTGCACAAAAAAAAAACAGAAATGTTGTTTTAGCAACTTAGCTAATGAAATGTATGCTGCACTGAGATGTTAAATGGAATGAAATTACAAGTACTGATACTAGATTAACTCGTATTAACCTGTTTCCATGAAATGAACTGGATTTATTAGTTCTAGTTACTGGGACAGGGCAGAACAGAGTGGGGCTTGGGGGTGGGCTGTATGGTCTGCGGTGTGTTGAGTTCTTTTGCTCTCATCGTCTCTCCATCGCTGCTGAAATTCATTCATCTTTCGCGTCTTTTTATTTGCTATTTCTGTCGATTTTTTGGCACTTGTCAAAAATCTTTGGGCCTTGGTCTGAAAGTAGTGGTGATGGGGTGGGAGGTATGCTTTTTCGGCCTGAGAGAAGGATGAGACTGACAGCGGATTGATCTGTTTTTTTATGCATCTCCTCCTGTCATCAAATAGGAGTGCGTACTAAGATGCTATTTATCTGAACTCCAGTTTTATTTGGCCTAAAACACAATTTAAAAACCGGTGTATAGTTTGAAGTCTCTACTTTTGAAACAAATTGAAACATAGTCTCAGAAAAGGTTTATCTTTCTGGCTAAAGCAATTTAAATAGGCCATCAATACCATAGTATACCTCAGTACCTCATACTGCCCAGCCTCGTGTGTAACTCGTAGTTTTCATTAGACAAACATTCAAGTTTAAATAATTTAAAGCTAGATTGAATATGTATGTTCGCTGCTATAGTTTTAGAATAACCGTTGCTACGTCTTTCACTCAATGCTGAACGTCAGGCGTCTCGTGGATTCTGGCTTCAGGACGTTGAATCTGTTTGAGTCGAGCAGTTTGTCAGACAGAGCCTTCTTAGATTTCATTTTCTTCCAGCACATTCTGCAGTTGCTCAAATTGATTACAATCTGTGGACTTTTAGAGGCTCTTCTGCCTCTTGAGCTGCTTCCTGGCACTTTATTTTTCCTTTTGTTTTTATGTGCCAAATTATCTTACTGGAGAAAAACACATTTACAGGAATACCAAGAAGTTTTCCAGCAGGAAAAAAAAAGATGATTATTACAACTTTGTTTTTCTGTGCTTTTCAATGTTGTGGCTGATAAGTCTTGATTTTTATTAAACTAAATGTGGTTGTCTAATTTCTGTCTCCAAATGTGGATGAGTTTTGTCAGCTCAAATAAATGTTCTCAGCAGCATCACCCAGGTGATCTTGATTTTGGCTTGGAGACTTGGATCATTGTTTTAATACACAAAACATAATGAGAGAAATGGGGGCTGTGGGACTTGAAGGATATTAGCCCTTAGCAGGCAGAATTAGTGTAATGAAAGCTGTTACTGAGTTGCATTATGGGAACAGTATTTATTTATTGAATTGTTTAACCATAGTAATACAACAGTCAAGATACCCTGGCATCTGCTTCTTCGATGTAGCTCATCTTCTCCTAAATCTGTCTCAGATGACCAACTGTTATGGAAGTAACCGTGTACTATTTTGAGTATTAAATGGCATAAATTATGAGTCAGCAAATGATTCTCCTGTTACAAACAACACAATTGAAAAACTGGTGCAGCAACAAAACGTCTCCATGGTTTGACTAATCTATCTTTAGTGGCAAGAATCAAGAGATGTCAGAAGGACTCAAAGGAAAGCGACTTTCTCATGTGTTCAGTGAAGCGTAGCAGCTATCATGTCTGCTTCTCCGCTACGTCAGACAAGGAACTTCTGTGTGTCAACATCACTCAGGTTTTCAGTGTATTTATTTATTTATTTATTTATTTATTTATTTGTTGCTTATGTGAGAAATGAAAATCAAGAAGGGCGAATCAAAAAAAAAAAGCATTTGGTTTGTGACAATGCAATGTAAATGATAAATTCCGGATGTCTTTGAAAAGGATTTCTGAAGAAGGTAAATCTGAGTTTTTAAAGCTAAAAACAAGCAGGGGACTAGCTAAAAGCTACATAGAGCAAACTACAACTAAAAGCTAGAGAGAGCAAATCGCATGCTTAAAGCTAATTGTTGTAAATGCTAGTTTAAAATAGCAAAATGCTAACTAAATGTGCCATAAGAAGGCAAATATAAAGCAAGTATGCCCTAATCTTAATGCTGAGGTTTGTAAACACTAGCTAAAAGTAGCTAAATGCTAACTAAATGTGACATAAGAAGGCAAATATAAAGCAAGTATGCCCTAATCTTAAAGCTAAGGCAAGAAGGCAAATATAAAGGAAGTATGCCCTAATCTTAAAGCTAAGGGTTGTAAACACTAGCTAAAAGTAGCTAAATGCTAACTAAATGTGCCATAAGAAGGCAAATATAGAAGAAGTACACTGAAGAAGATTTAAGTTAAATGTTTTTGAAAAATCTTGATCTAAATGTATTTCAGTGAATAAATGTTTTGAAAAGTAGAAACATTAAAAAAACAATGCAGCCACAATGTCCTGACTGAGCTGAACGTTTTGACTTTTTAAATGGTCAAAATAGCACAAAGTATTTAGATTAGTTGCATGTGAACAGAGGTAAAGAAGAATAGATGAAGAATAAAGAGAAACAAGCTCACTATATGCTGAATCAGCAACCAAATTAATGTGCATTATTTCCACACAGAAAGGAAAATGTAACACTTGTTTATCGTTCACATGGAAATAAACCATAACACAAACAGAAATAAGATGGTGAAGAAGCGGCGCTGTGTGACTTCTGGCCATCAGCCTTGGCAGCAGCCTCTCCACTCCACAGCCTGACACGCTGCCAGGTTGTCTGCAGACTTGTCACTCGTTCATGCCCTCCTCCTCCCACTGCTCCGTCCCTCCTGAGGCCACAAAACCAGCCATGTCGAGGCGCAGCGCACTGATTGATGTGTGTGACACACGCTTCCGGGAGCCTCCATCATCTGATTTGTTTTCAGTTTTGAGGCGGCCAATGCAGACACAGCACTCTGAGGGAGGGCTCTGAGGTGAAATGATTCACAATTATTGTTTCTTTTTTTAAGGCTCTCCATTAACAAAGCCTATTTTGTGCTCAGAGTTGTTATGGCATGAATGCTTCAAGTGCATTAATGATTAGCAGTAATAATGTCAGTCCTGGGTTCGCTCCTCACTCGTGTGCATTTATTCTAGTTTCACTAATTACCTGCATGGCATCGATACCTGAGTGAAGTTTGATAAACATTATAAGACTTTAATTTTAAATATCACTCACTTTACCTCTCGTATATCCCTTTTTTTTACTGTCCCTTCTTCCTGCTCGCTATTTTTGTCTTCTTTACCTTTAGCTCGTGCTTTTTTCTCTTTTTTTACCTGTCTGTCTTTGTTCAGCTCGCTTCGTCTCACAGGCAAAAAGAAGCAGCTGTATTAAGGGAGCATGTGAATAATAGAAGAGGCCAGTTTTTTTTTTCCTAAGGTGTGTTTGATGGTCAAACCTAGTAAAGTGTGTGTATTTTTGGTGCCATTCTACCTCTTTATTATTCAGTGTCAGGCCTTTTCCGGTTTTACTATAAAACCCTCTCAGATTATGGTACCTGGGAATCAAATGTTAATATCGTCGCCCACACACACACACACACACATCACAGCCCTAAATGCACAACACATACACAGGAGAACCTTCCTGGCTTGATGGATTTGTTGCCACTTTTTGCATCATTTAAAACTTTGCAACAGGCACGAATTGTATTTTTTTCTAATCCCGACATGACTTTATACAGCTCCTTTTTTATTTGACCCTTGCCTTTATGTTTTCTGCTGTTATTAATACACTGTAATTGGTATTTACAAAGTAGAAATAATTCAATTTTTAGGTCACTTAACTAAACGGCAACTGTTCCATGACAGATGTTTTGATTTTTAAAGTCAGGCTTCAGCTGCTAAACAATGTTGACATTTATTGTTTTGTTTTCTGTTAAAGGGATCCCTGATTAGTTGTAGCATTAGACTTTATTTAATAAACATATATTTTAACTGTAAAATAAAGGCTGTAAAAATAATGTAGGATGTTTAGTTTTTATCACTTTTAAACTAAAAGTTAAAAAATATATTTTAACACGGACGGAGCCATTTTATTTCCACACAAAGCATTCTGGGTAAATGATGACGTGGATAGGTCCTCGGTGCGAGGCTGCTAG
>NW_013952531.1:1331205-1337385 GCF_001266775.1 Austrofundulus limnaeus | reverse complement strand
TGTGTGTGTGTGTGTGTGTGTGTGTGTGTGTGCGTGTGTGCGTGTGTGTGTGCGTGTGTGTGTGTGGTTCAGATAATAGTCATGTCGTGAGGACCTTCATGTTAACACATTATGTGGTCACGTCCTTTTTATGTGAACGTTACAGTCAAAAAATATGACAAATGTGTTTTAAATCCAAAGAAAACATGACTGACCTTGAGCACTTGCAGTGTTTAAAATATGTGGGCTGTAATTTTATCCTTTAGAGCAAAGATTATTTTTGAGGGGTTTGAGTTGAGTAGTATTTAGTAGTCACTGTTTCACCTGCACTAGACAGCAGTTAGAGCAGTCTTGGCTGGAAGAATCAAGGAGAAGTCTTTATGTACAGATTGTGCAAACTTTTACTAAAAAATAAATAAATAAAGCCCAAATAAATGAAGATTACATTTTCTTTTTATTGAGGACTAGCAGCAAAATTTAGATTTAAATAGATACATCTAAAAGATGTTTGATAGGTGTAGTTGTTTATTTCTTGTTATGAGTAATAAAATGGTATAAATGTGTATTCAGATATTTATCTTGCCGTTACAGTAGCTGTGATTCCATCATTTTTTTTGCGCATTTTGAAGTATTGCATTAAAAATGTTGATAGAAACTACAAAATTTGAAAAAACCTTCTTTATTTTCACAAAAAAAAAACGTTTTTACGCTCACTTGAGGTGGTTTTTGGGTTTTTTGAAAAAGAAATGTGCAAAAAGGGAGATGAAAACACAACATTTACCTCACATGATTGGTCAGTTGTTCCCATAAGAAATGCATTTCTTTCTCTACGTCCCCAGACATCATAAAGCATTACCAATAGTTGATAGGACAGAACAGTTACAACTTGCCTGAAAGCAACACATTCCTGAAAGTTTCTCTCTCTTGTCCTGAGATGTGTAGTTTGTATAGTTTGAAACCTCTACTTACTGTTTATTTTAGCCATGTGTGATGTCAACGTCTGATGAAATTATCTTTTGTGTAGCCTTGTTGATTCACTCCAAACCAGTAAATAAAAATACGCCTAATTTCTTCTCTTTTTTGGACACATTTTAAAAGTTCACTCAAAAGTCACATTACTGTGGAAGCCCATTCCCGCCATCCAAAAGAAAAAAAAAGTCTAATGGTATGTCATAATTATGAGATACAGTCATAATTTTGACTTTCAAAGTTATAATTATGAGATTCAAAGTTATAATTATGAGATTCAGTCATAAATATTAGAAAAAAAGTCATAATTTTCAGTCATAATTATGACTTTGAAAATCGAAATTATGATTTTGTTTCTCATAATTATGTCATACCATTAGACAAATTATTTCTTTTGATTGGCAGAATTGTCTTCCATACATTACAGTTGGATGGAAACATGGCAACACTTTTCCTGCATGTGTGGAAGTAGAAAACATCATTTCTGACCTACTATTTTGCAGCTCAGCGTCAAATCAAGTCAACGTTTTTGTGTTGACTGAGAGTTGTGTTAACACTTATTGGCTCCTTCATCAGCTGTTTGGCCAGCGTCCAATCATAATCCTGCAGGTGAGTTTGTGTGATGGGATGTTTTTAAGGAAGTGGTAACACAAACCCCCTACTGCTGAACCCTGAGCCAAATGCTGCAAAGTCTGCTTTTTTTGTGTCTCCGTTTTTCTCTGTTCCACTGATTTCACGATGATTGTGAGCACAATGTGCCAAAGCAGCTGTGCTGATCAGGTATGTCTTTTAAGAGGCCAGGTTTGCATTAAAAAGGAGGGTATTTATGGGCAGCGAGCGGAGCGGAGGCTGGTCGTGGGTGGGGGTGGGGCCAGCGATGACGACGCTGCCATCTTTTCCACGTGGGAATTGTGTGGAGACTCAGTTTAGATTAACTTTCCACTTAGTGAACATTGTGTCACTTACAACATGGTCATGTCTGCTGCACCGGAAATCGACTTGACAGGTGAATCTCTTGAGACGCGTTTGTCTCAATCAGGGTTGGATTGCAGATGTGCATTTGCTCTGCCCATCAAATGATTTCTCAACTCAGCATAAGTGTGACTCTTTGCTTTCATTCTGAATGACCATCTGTCAGTCTAATCTTGACACGAAACACTGACTGGAACCATAACCCTGAAGGCCAACAAATGAAACGCCTTATTTGTTAGCCAACAGCTATCCCTTTCAGGGCTGGATCATTCTGCAGTTTTGCGGTTTTATTCATTTTGGGTGGAGCGAAATGAACGAGTTTTGTGTTTTCCATGCAGATTTACCCAGCTTGTCCAACTGGAACCTTCAGTTGGTGCAGCTCTGGGTTTCCCTGCATCAGCAGCTTGGAAGGATGAGGGAGCAGGAGGTGGGGGGGAGCTAGGGATGAAGGGAAGAACAACTCGAAAATGTGCAGCTTTATGAATGCAAGTCTAAGCATTTCTGTTAAAATCAATAGAGCTCATTTCATTTTTGCCTCAAATAGGAGAATGGTAGCTCGCTCATTAATGAAGGAGTCATGGCTAACATGCCTGAACACAGATTTCAGCTGAGAGGAAAAGAACGTGCTGCGCGCTTTTGGTGGGAATTCATTTATTTTTGTTTTAGTCAGTCTGAAAGGACTGTAGTCATCTTGACTTTTTTGTATGTTGTTTCCTGAGATGAAGAATTCAGCAAACTTGTCCAAATTTAGAGATATTTTCACGTTTCTATTAGATTTCTGCCTCCACAGAAGGATATATGTGCTGAGATGTCAACTTTATATAGAGTAGTTTATAAATCTTTTACAGTTCTAATGTTCATTCAAAGTTGGAACTCATTGCATTTTGGACATTTTTAGTCACTTTAGCATTAACCTATTTTTAAAGTGGACATATGCAAAAAAAAGTTCAGCCATATTTGTATTTTTGACAGTTACTGAGTTCAGAGAGCTTGTAGATTTCCGAGGTTCAAAGGAACAATTGTTTGTCATCAGCATACACATGAAATGACAGATTACTGTAATGTTTCAGGATAACCCCTAAAAGGCATAAATACAATAAAAAGAGTATTGGGCCCGAAACTGAACCTTGGGGTACCCCACAAGTCAGTGGCACTACATCAGAGTAAACTTGATTCATAAAAACAGTTTAAAACAACAACAGAAATACCAAACAAATCTCTGTGAGCTGCTAGGAACAGTGTGATCCACAGTGTCCAATAAAACCAGCAGAGTGTAGTTTCCAGAGTCAGCTGCCATCAAGTCACTTGAAACTTTTAATAACGCTGTTTCAGTGGAGTGCAATTTGAGAAAACTAGTTTAAGGAAAGTGTCCGCGATGTCATTTTACTCTTAAAAAACGTTTCAGTTGTTCTGCTACAACCTTCTCAAGGATCTTTGATAAAAATGGTAGTTTGGAGAAAAGTCTGTAGCTGTCAGGCAACGAAGAGTCCAAATTAGGCTTTTTTAGCAGTTCAGACAACAGCGGTTTTTTATTTATTTTTTGTTTTTGAAGAAGTAGGGTACAGAGACAGATCAAGGAGAGGAATTGATCAGCTTTACAATACTGGGGCCAATAAACATATCCTTGAAAAGAGATGAGGGGAGGACATCAAGGGGGCTAGAGGACAGTTCATTCAACCCAACTGTGAGATCCTGGATTGACACGGGGGTGAAGGAGGACCATGCATCCCTGAAGTTTAGTTGACTGGATGGACGATATCACTCCAAAGTAAACACAGCAGTTTATCGGCACAGTCTGAATTCTGCAAAGCAATGATCCGTTCACCCAAATTTGGGACATCTCTCAGCTCAACTTTAATGTCTGGCATTGTGGTTTACTGCTTCTCAGGATAATTAGTTCACATAGATCTCCTAAATTCAGAGCTAATGCTGTTTAAAAGAAAAAGGCATTTATCTTTTCAGTTATATTTAATAAACAGTCTGAATTGTCCCTTTTGTGAGAGCTTCAGGTGTGTTTATGTTCTTTGAAAATATTTTTGTGGGTCAAAGGTTAAATAAATCTGGTCTAACCAGGCTTTAGAGGAAATCCTTAAAATAATCTTGCTTGGTACTGGTCTTTAGCTTGTTTTGGGGTATAAATGCATATCTCAGTAGTTTAATATTAAAACCCAAACTATGCAAGCCTTACATCAGGAATAATCGAGAAAAGAATCTGTTTTATTATTGAACAAAGTTTTCCTCAGAAGATTCAGCAGTTCCAGCAGGATACTCTCTGTATCGTTGGAACTGACCTAAACACCATGCTACTGTTCAGCTCGTGTGCTTTTGTTTATTTATTTGTTTACAGTGATGTGTAGAATTAGTCAATTATATCTGTTTTAACTCACCGGAAATGTAGAATGTAGGTAAATTACCGTATTTATTCAAGTATAATACGTAAAATTAAATCCATAAAATTGGGGGGTAGCACTATACTCGGATAAGTATTTTTACTTATGTATTTTAACTGAAATATTCACAAAATGCCTGAGTCCGTAAATGAGACCGCATCGTAAAAAGCAGTTGAAACGAGCTCACCTCTGACACTCCTCTGTGCTACAGAGCGAAATAATAACAGATCCAGGCAGGAGACAGGTTGTGAAAAAAAAGAAGAAAAAAGGCAGTCCTGCAGCTCAGTAATGATAGCGAACTAATGACATTAGTGTGTGACCGAGCCACTCCTTGAACAACAACAAACACGTTTGTCTGTAATGGCTGCCGTCTACCAGTGTTCTGAAAAAGTTTGTATCCCTGAAAAAACGTTTCCCCACCAGAGGGGGCGCTCGCGAGTAGGAAGTAATCTGCTTTTCCCCCACAAGATGGCCCAAATCTCATGTGAAGTCTCTGACTTTTGTGTTGGCGCCTCCTGGTGGACTATGTGTAAAATGCCAGAATTCATATGATGCTGCTACAGCTGATATATATTTGTTGTCAAAATACCTTTTAGTACATATGTTGTTAAAATAAAACAAACAGTCCAATGATCATTTTACTGATATGTATAAAGACTGCAAAGGCTGAAAAATCTTGAAGTCTATGAAATTGGAGGTAGTTTGAGGATTAAATTTTTTATGCTATTTAAGCTCAAAAAAGGGGGAGGTTGTATTATACATGAGATCGTATTATACACAAATAAATACGGTAAGTCATGAATGCTTATGTTCAGGAGACAGTACATTTATTTGGTGTAAATGTGGGAATAAATAGCTTTCTAAGCCGCAGAGAGCCAGCTTGCCGTGGGCCCCAGTGAAATTTCCTGCTACCTGTCTGTAATACCTCATCGCCCAACAACCACACTCCTGCCCAAGCTTCACACTGCCTGCACTCACGTGCGCACACGCTCCTTCCTGGCTATATGATAATGTGCCGGAGAACCACAGACACATTCATCAGGCCCGTTGTCATTAGAAACAAGCCTCATTATACCCACAGCCTGTGATTTATGATTAATATTCGCAGGGGGGGTGTGGCGGTTCGTCAAGCCCCTCCAATCCGTTGATTTCACTGAACAAGAAAAACATTGACGAGGAAGGAGCTGGAGGTTGGTGAGGTGGAAATATGTGTGTGAGAGATGTGGAAGCTGAAGGGCATGCCTATGGCAAATGAAAGGGACACAAAAAGTCTAAAGAAGGGTGACATAATCAAGCTCCTGTGTTCCCTGGTGCTGTAAATTGTCTATGAAACTTTTCAGCGTGGCTTCATTAGTAAGTGTCTTTTCAATATTTATGGCCACATTAATAAAAAATCAGAATGATAGGCCTTTGTGGAGAGCTGCAGGCTGTAGTTTCCTGCAGACTTGGACTGCTCAGTGATATTTGGATTAGAAAGGTGAGTGTGAGAAATGTGAAGGAGCGGGCTGAGTGGGATGTAACGGTAAAAGCAGATGATGGACAGTCTACATTTCAAAAATAGTTTGGTTTATGACTTGATGCAGATTTTTCGATAATTGATAACGAGATGTAACATCACATAAATGGAATTATGTCCAATTATTCCGTGCATCAATAATGTGTGGATTATTTTAAAGCATTCATAATGTTGAGATGATTTTTCTTCTGTAGGTATTTGGCATGTATCTCGTTCTGTGATTTTTGTGCTGTTTGTACAGTTTATAGGCACGTAAGAAAATATCGATACACTGAAATATTGCGATATTTCATTTCCCGATACTGTATCGATATTCTAAAGCCCTGCATCGATTTTTTTATTAAGGTTTAAAAT
>NW_013952531.1:1329157-1330800 GCF_001266775.1 Austrofundulus limnaeus | reverse complement strand
CATGTATGTTGTTATTTATTTGCTTTCTCAGAAAGCAAATAAATCTAAGTTTACCATAGTACCTTACACTGTCAAACTTGTTTTTAGGGGTTCAAATTGGGGTGGGTGGGACATAGTTCAGGGGGGCCTTGCTTCAACTCGCCTAGTGCTCCAAAATGGCTAGAACCAGCACTGGACACATCTCTGGAGAACAGAGCTGTCTTTACCTCACATCTGGTGTGAAGTGGGACCGGGCTCTCTTATAGTCCTTGGCTCAGTATGGTTGTCAGATTTTGGCCGGGCTCTCCCTCCCTCCACCCCCCTACCACCACTGCTGTGCCCTCATAAACTCGCCGGACTCCTTTGGAAGGAAAGAGATTGTCATAAAGCTGATAGATGAATTATTAACAGGACTTTCAAGAGTCCGGTGCATCTTCGGGTCGCCCCCCCGCCTCCACAGTGGTCTCCAGCGGCTTGGCAGGAGCAGGTGGAGTTCTGCATTCTTTGCATTATGTAACTCCACCCCAATTTGGATCTGACTTCAAATAAATGAAAATCAAGCCACTGGTTGGCTTCTCTCCCCGCAGATATAAATAGCGTTTTCTAATCTTATCTGGAAACAGTGTTGTAAAGGGAGTAGGCTTTGAAATGCAGCCCGATGATTAGGATCCCATTGTTCCGCTGCACACCCCCTCCATTCTCCTGGCTGCTTACAATAAGCCTGGAGATCTGTGCGTCTTGGCGTAGAGTCCTGCACGTGTGTGTGCACTCATCTGCATCAGTGTGATTGAGATAGTGGCTAAATAAGATAGCATGTGTGAGCGCCTCGTGTTGTGGATTTGAGGGTTTGTGAGTGATTGGTGTATGTGTGTGTGTCGCTGCTGGGTGTGTCTCTGATGATGGATGCTGTGCCTCTGCTGCTTACCCCACTGCTCCTCTCAGAATTAACAAGGTTGCTAAGATACAGTGGGCTTATATTAGATTAGGTTATCTGCTGTTATTGCTGTTACTATATTTTACCCGGCTCTGTGAAACCTTTATTAATTTAGAAATTTACCCTGCCGTGGAATGAAGACGCTCGTGTTTGTGCACCGTTTCTCCTCTCCTCGGCTGCCTTAGAAGGGAGCCGTGGCGCTGAAAGCCCCCTATAGCAATATGTCTATCCCACCCATTACAATCTGAAGGCGGATCCAAACCTTTATTCATCATTAAGCCCACTTAATCCGAAGCCCAGGGCCCAAGTGTTTTCATTTGACACAGAACAAGCTAATAAAAAAGAACACTGGAGGTAGTTATCTCTTTGGTTGGAAAGAGGTGTTTGTCCCTCCCAACAGTGAAGACCTGACCTCCTTATGCTCCTCATTGGCACAGCTGTTTGAAAATACAAACAATAGACAATAGAGTTGCGAAGTGGGTTATGGACTTTGGTTTCTTGACGAGAATGTCACGTTTTTTGAAACCATTAAGGCAGCTTCCAGGAAACACACTGCAAAAACTGTCCACCTAACCAAGTTTTAAAACCTTATATCAGCCAAAAAGTCTTTTTGATCTTGTTTTGAGACTGATTTACTAAACAAGAACTGATTGTGTAAGAATAATCATCTTGTTTTCAGAATGTGTAAGATTATTTGTCTTGTTACTGTAGTCTGAAAATTTGACTCAAA
>NW_013952531.1:1324743-1328965 GCF_001266775.1 Austrofundulus limnaeus | reverse complement strand
TGAGTCAAATTTTCAGGCTAACAAGACAAATAATCTTACACATTCTGAAAACAAGATTATTATTCTTACACAATCAGTTCTTGTTTAGTAAATCAGTCTGAAAACAAGATCAAAAAGACTTTTTGGCTGATATAAGATTTTAAAACTTGGTAAGATGGACAGTTTTTGCAGTGTGTTTTTGTTGTAATCTTTCCCTTTTTCAAAGTGGTGTCGACTCATAGTTATTCAAACCTTTGTAAGGTCTTTTTAACATTTTACTTCATAAGTTTTTTTTTCACATTTTATTTTTATTCCTTTACAGTAGGGTTGAGCGAAATGGTATTGTGTTCAATTAATATCAGAAAAAACTGTAAACAATATTTGATACTTTGTAATTGCTGATATTGGTGCCATGTGATGGCGTATATTTGTGTACGACACACTGTCACTAGCAGGTGCGCAGGATAGTCCCGCGTGTTTTAGTATTATTGAATATACGGCATAAATTTCTTTACCTCCCCTATTTTTATCACCCGCTTTGAATGTTATCATCCATGAAATGGACGTTAATAGCCGTTATCAGTCCCATAGAATGGCTTCAGACTGTCAGCTGGTTAGTATGAGGCATAAAACCACTACGATTTTTTATGTAATCTGGTTAGTATGAGGCATAAAGCTACTACAATTTTTTATGTAATCTGGTTAATATGAGGCATAAAACCACTAAGATTTTTTATGTAATCTGGTTAATATGAGGCATAAAACCACTAAGGTTAATTTTAGAGAAAATGACATGGGCTACGATACAGTAGACTGGACTCTGGTGGTAGCAGATTGTTGCATTCCAACGTATATGGCACTGGTAACCCACTAGGGGGCACTGTTTGGACAGTCTGAAGCCATTCTATGGGACTGATAACCGCTAATAACGTCCATTTAATGGACTGATAACATCCGAACCAGCTGATTTTTATTCAGGGTCCACTTTTTGAATTTTGATTTGTACAGTCTTGCATGACACTCATCTCTTGTTCTGCCTTAAAACCTGTTTTGGAGTTAGAATTTAGAATTTATTCTTCTTGTTTTGAAGTTTTATCATGTTTTATTACGTCTTTCTGCCATTGTTGATGATTTTACAGCACCTTGTGAATATATTTTTATGAAAGGCGCTTTATAAATAAAACTTTACTTACTTACTAACCAGATTTAAACCGGAGTACGAGGAAAGCAGAAAACGCGGACGAAGGCCACAATATTGGCTGCATGTAAGTCCAACTCCAATAATCATCATATTATCAACTAAATGCCACAGTTAATCATAAAATTGTTTTTTGCCAGTATCATCCAACTCTTCTAATGCTAGGTAGACTTTAAAAAAAGAGGAAAGTGAACATCTGGGCAAAAAAAGTTAAGCCTCAAACACCAACTACAGCAGATTAAATGTATAATGTCTAAAAGCCACATCTTTAAGAAATCCATCCATCAGTTATCTACTTATTCCTTTCAGGGTCGCTGGTGGCCACACCCAGCAGTCACAGTGCGAGGGGCGGGGTACACCCTGGACAGTTTGCAAGTCTTTAAGAAAAGAAAAGAAGTTGGTAAAGACCTGACAGAACCTGAGTGAAGACGGTTGTGTCCGATACGTTTTCAGCCAATAACTTTACGGGAGTCACCTTGTTGATGCTAAATACTATTTTATGTGTCAAACTGTGTGTATTTTATAAAATCATCAAAAAAATATGCTACCAAATTGCTAAATTGCCTCTTTCTTCCTATTTGGAAAGGTTCAATGCCTTGACGGTCTCTCTGTCCTCAATCTCAATATGTTTAGATAGTTTACTGAGAGAGGGAGAAATCAGCCAAAGTCTAAAAGTCATTATATAACACTTTAACTGATCCCAAAATATTTTACTGCAGACCATTTTTTAAAGGATTACAACAATATCTGACTCCTTGGAAGCAAAACATGAAGGAAAGTAATGAAGATTTGCAGTAGATTTTCTTTTTCAGTTCGTATAAAAATATATTTATAGTATTGAACAAATTAAAATAAGCTGTGTCAACTCTGGATACTTTACTGAAAGATTTTTTAATAAGTCCAATGGCTCAGCCAATACCAATGTGTTTAAGTTGTGTGAATGTCAAACGTTTCTGTGTTCATACATATTTTTTTTCTTACATGCATGATACAGATTGTTCATATGAGCTGCATGTTCCATGTGTGGATGAGTGCAGAAGAGGACCTGCTGTGTGGGAAAACCCCATTAGTGTGGGATCCCAGGGAGGTAATGAGTGCTGACTGCTTTATGTCCTGGAAATGATTGAGTGGCGCGTAGTAGCAGTTTATGAATCCTGTCTGCCAGCAGCTGACAGACTGACAGCACACGATCTGCTCCTCAGCCAAGCTGCTGAATTACACACGTCTTCTGGCTGTAATCTGAAAGCATGTGGATCAGAAAAACACACCTAACCTGCAATGTCCTGGCTGACTCGATGTCATTCGCATGTTCCGTTCCCAGAATTCATTTTCTCGAAAACAACGAAACGTTTTCCGGCTTCTATACTTGAAGCATCTTTTCAAAGAGTGAATCCAGCATTTCCCAGCTCAACATCCTTTTCAAAAGGCCAAAGAAAGATTAACTTCATCCAAACTTAAACCATCTCAGCCTGTGTTTTTTTCTGTGTTCAGACACCTCTCTTACTGCTACTTCCTGTATGACTCATTTCCAGGTGCTATTTCTGCTGTGGAGTGGTATTAGTGATGAGTGCCTACTGTTTAGGCATTAAACGTCAATGTGCAGATCGACTAATATTCCTGACGGAAGATCTTAAAGTAGGGCACGGTGTGGGTTGGATGCAGTGTGGTCTGAAAGTGACTGAGTTGTGTTAACAACTCTGATTGGACCTGATCTGTTCTGTTGTGTTAAGAAAAACAGACACAAACATGAAACACAACTAAAAAACTAAAACTGTTTAAATTTAAATGACCTGAATTTGAATTAATTCAGAATATAAATAAATAAATAAAACGTAGTGTGAAAGTAGTGTTGTTGGGCACGATAATGCGTTATCATTGCATTATTATTGCATTAATGCAGCCAACACTAGTGATGTGCAGATCAATACCGAAATATCGACACTACCGATACCTTTATGTTCTAGAATCAATACTAAAATCAAAACATCAATAATTAGATACTTTACTTATTTCACATAATGTTTATCATAAACAGGAACATAGTGGAAAATAACTAAACTATTCAAATCTTGTCTAAACCATATGTGGTTGGAGGGAACTACTTTTTCTTCCGCTTGGGTAATGTGCTCAGTCACTCAGTCTGTAGGTGTACGGCAGGTCATTTTAACATAAAATCTGCTTCTTCTGACTGTTTGTAATTACATTCTAGATGAGGGGTCCCCAAACTTTTTCATGCCATGGCCCCCCAAACAGCATCAGCTCTGGCCAGGGTCCTTCATGCAAACCCACAAACAATGCTACAAAATATACAACGCAACAACTTTTAGAATATTTTTTCTCACTTTTGTTCACTATATTTCTTTAGAATAAGAATTTTAAATTGTGCTAAACAAATATAAGTTTAGGGTTAGGAAGTCTTTTAAATTAAATAAATTACTATGTCATGTATTATTTATAAAGCGGTTATTTGAAAAAAACACTACTTTTTAAGTATCAGTATCAGATCAGTATCACGTATACCAGCCAATTTTTACTTGGTATCAGTATTAAACATCACTAGCCAACAATTAACAGCTATGTTTTATTTTACACAGGTATTTATTTCATTATGTTTATCTTCATTAACTCAATAGAAAGAAAGAAAGAAAGAAAGAAAGAAAGAAAGAAAGAAAGAAAGAAAGAAAGAAAGAAAGAAAGAAAGAAAGAAAACCATGTACATAGTGTGTTACACAGAGTGTATTACAACATACAAACATACACATTCAGGTATAGTAAAGTAGTAGTTTCTAAAAAATAATAATAAATAAACATATTAATCACAAATAATTGCAAAAAATCTCAAGCAGGAGTCTCCTGTTGTCCTGTGGGTGGAGTTAATCTGAATTTTGATTGGTCGGATTGACTTGTCTTGTGGGGCAACTTAAAACAGGAAGTAATGATAATAATAAAATAATGTGGTTTATATTTTAACCAGAACAATGACTCAAATGAAAATTATTGTGAACATGTAAATAAACTAGCACCTTCCTGTCTCAAGTTATATAT
>NW_013952531.1:1318413-1323243 GCF_001266775.1 Austrofundulus limnaeus | reverse complement strand
AGAGTAAGGGTAGCATTAGCATTGTAAGTAAACATTAGCTTTTCTTTTCTTTTTTCAGTAAGAGGTTTTTATTTAATAGAATTTTTGGACAAAAAAAATCGCAATATATTGCCTTGCTTACAGTATCGCAATATATCATGATGTATTGTATCGTGACCCCTCTGTCGTGATATGTATCGTATCGCCAAATTCTTGCCAATACACAGGCCTATTGTGAACCAGCTTTGTTTGTTGTTGACTTTATGATGCTTTAGTACCAACTGATACCATTAAACCCCTAAAAATATCTCTTCTTCCCTGATCAGCTTACCCTCTGTTGGGTCTCTGTGCCTGGAGCTCTACTGCCCAACCATTTAACCCTTTTAGAGTCGGCTCGAGCTCGTGTTTGGGCCTGGGTGTGCTCCTCTGGATCACACGTGTGAGTGGTGTTGCCCTGCGTAATGCTTCTGAAGCACAGGCTTCCTGATCTCCACCCACTGCTGAAGCCTGGGGACATCCAGGCTTCTGAACTCACACCCACTCACAGGTGGAGGCACATTTTTCATGATAAAAGTCAGCTCAGGCGTGTGCCCCTGAAAAATAAAACTGAAAAATGGATCTCAGTTATATGGATGGCTGGACGAGATCTTTGTAAGAGACATCAACAAATATAATATGTTTGTTTAGTAAGCTCTGACTCTTTGGATTCTATACCAATTTGTTTATTTTTCTACATTAAAAAAAAGGTTTTATGGTTTTTGACCAGTTCGGTACAAAATAATGATTGGTGCAGGATTTATTTACCATTTCTTACAGACATTACTCAACTGTTATTATGTATTATTTAATAATTTTACAAGAAGTATAGGGTAAAGGAAGGGCAAAGCCTGAACATCCAGTAAATAAACAGCATGTGAGCTTAAAGTTACATCAATTACTTTCATCATGACATAACTGCAGAGTCTTCAGACAAGTTGGAAGATACCCAGCCCCAGCTGTTTGTTTAAAGAAGCAATATTATGTGTTTCTAAGGCATATATTTAGGGCTGCAACTAAAAATTATTTTAATAATAGATTAATCTGTCGATTATTTTTTCGATTAATCGGCCAAATCATTAAAACACTTAATTACATAAATATGAGTAGATATAAATTAATTTCATTCCTGTATGAATTAAGGATGCAAGTTATTGATTAATTAATTAATCTGAAGTTGATTTAGCTTATAGATTGACTAACAATTAATTGATAAGCAGCCATTTTCTTAAAAACTGGAGTTTTCTCTTGAGTCAAGAGTTTTCATAACATGAAGGATTTTGTTTATAATCTCCTGAATTAAAAAAAACAGAAGTACATCATACAGCGAGTAAAATAAGTATTGAACACGTCACCATTTTTCTCAGTAAATATATTACTAGAGGTGCTAATGACATGAAATTTTCACCAGATGTTGGTAACAACCCAAGTGATCCATACATACAAAGAAATCATCTTCATCATCCTGGTAGATGGAATCAGATTTTTATCAAGAATGTCTCTGTACTAGGGCTGCCACAAACGATTATTTTTATAATCGATTAATCAACGATTATTTTTTTCGATTAGTCGACTAATCAGATCATACGTTAATTGAATATAGAACATAGAGCTTATCGCGCCAGAATGCAGCTGCTATTATATAACCATGGTTAGATTTTAGCTATATGCTAACTAAAAATAATTGCTGTGGAAGGTAAGTTCTGCTCTGCAGATATTACACAGGTTTCTCTTTCATTTTCTTAAAATGATCCCACACTTTGAGCTCTGTTGTCAGGTAGCCATGATACCAGAGCCTGTCTGTATAATGTCTTGTGACGTCCACGGCCTACCCCAGTTACCACTACTGTGCATGTGTGTCAAGGACAGAAAGGCAGACGTGGCAGTGGAAGGTGTCAAAGAAGTTTGGAGAGAAAAACAAAGTAAAGAACAAAAAAAAAAGATTAATCAGTTATTAAATTAGTCATCGATTATTTTAATAATCGATTAGTTGTCGATTAATCGATTAATCGTTGCAGCCCTACGTATATTTTAATACTATACCATAATAAAGTATCTATGTCACCTTTAGCTGTTATTAAAATGCTGTTTTTATGTTTAAATAGAAAAAAACTTATCTTCTCATCACTTCCTCTTCTAAACGCCTTGAAATTGGCCTCTGTCTCTTTAAGAACCACCTTCCGCTTCTGTCTCACCCATTTCGGGGGGGGGGGGGCTGCTATGATGCAGTTTACTTGGCATCTGAAAATAATAGGGATGTCCGATAATATCGGCCTATCGATATTATCGGACCGATATTGGCATAAAAATGTAAAATCTCTACATATCGGTATCGTTTTTTTCTTCTGATAACAAAAGCCCGATAAAATAACACATGCGTATTTGGCCAAAAAGCTTGGGGTCCTAAGATGCTTACCGGCGCACGATTGATGACATCATCAAACTGCACTGTGAGGCATAACAACAGTGGCTAGCCCACTCTTGCTAACAGGTTTGCACTCTTCGTTCTGGATTATGTCCGTGGTTTGGAATTATTTCAAAGTGTCACCTTTGGATGCTAAATTTGCTATTTGCAATGACTGCAACGCGTTGGTTATGCGCGGAGGAACCAAGACGTCTTCTTTTAATACCTCCAATTTAATCTCGCATCTTAAGAAGAATCACTCCAAGGTACACGCAGCATTTCTAAAGCAAAACGAGGAAAAAAAGCAACGCGAACAGGCTGCATCTGAAAATACATTTCCTCAAAGGTATTTTGAATCTGAAAAGAGCTTCACTGAGTGAGAACTAATGTTGAGAGCTCAGCAGACAGTTAAGTTTCACTTTCAGTTTCACCCGAGAGCTTGCAGGAGTCATGGGCGGGGTGTGTGGGGAGGGGGGGCGCTCCGCCAAGTAGGGGTCTCTGCGGATGAGTGGGCGTGTCACAACGAAAGGCGATAATTTGACGGACTTTTTTAAAGGGACACACCTGACTGGACAAGCAAAAAAGGGGCGTCACCGTACGGCACCACCTGGTTGGACAAGAACAAAAGGGGCGTTACTGTACGGCACCACTTTTTCTGGAGAACCCTACTTGGGTCACATTTCTCCTGGTCAACCTTAGTGTTGGGGTCAGGGTCAGGCTGTATAGAGGTCAAGCAGGGTCTAAGGATACTATCATGTAGGCCTCATAGCCCACAGTGTTTATGGTTTAGACACACCCACTCTTGTGACACGCCCACTTTGATTCCGCAGATAACCCCTTCTCCCGCCATGAGGAAGTTCGGCTTAAAGACACGTCCCAGGGGTGTTTCTGGTACCAAAAGGTGTTTCTGGTCTCCTGGTCTGGTTTCCTGTCGTTTTGCTCCTCATCATGGCTTCATAAAAACACTGCAGGATTTCTCAAACATGATGAATGAGTCAGAGCAAGGCTTTGGGCATGTTTTTTATGAGAGTATAACATTATAACATGATATAAAACTAAAAAAAGTTTATTTTACATGATATTGCCCCTTTAATGATACTTGTTTTATCAAATTGAAGAGTTGATGTGTAGCTTGCTGTGCACAGGTTGTAGCGTGGGGAATAGCACCCTCTGGGGAGGGGCAGGGGTCACTGCATTGGATGCCCACTTTGACCGTGACCTGGAAACATAGCAGGACTTGTTGGTCCCTCTGGGATCCAGAAAGACTCTGGAGCTCATCTAGGTGAATTAGGTTCGGACCTTGGGTTTTAACAGATTATTTTATGGACGACGTGGTGGACGTTACGAGCTGCGGCTCCACCTGGAGAAAGGTGCGCAGCTGCAGCCGGAGATCTGGGCGAGTGCGGCGTCGTAAATTCTTCTCCGTCCTCCCACCTTCCTCTCCTCCCTGTCTTCAGCTCTCGCACAGGATCACATTAATATTCCTTTGAAGCTTGTTTCAGCTGCAGCCAGATCTCCCTCTCCCCTTCTTCCTTTTTTTTTTTGTTCCACTCTTTCTTCCCCCCTCTCTCTCTACTCTTTCTTTTTCCACACAGCCTTATTATTTTCTGGAAGGGATTGCTTTGCAGCAGAAAGGGGCAGTTTTATTACCTTCAGTCAGGAGTTCCCCTCGTCGCACCGATGCGTGTGAACACCCGCACACACACCGAGGGGTTGGTGGATACCGATGCCTTTGACAGACCGTGTTGATTGGTTCAGAATGGTTGCTGCCTCTTGTAGGAGAGCTGAATGGCTATTTTTAGATCAAGGGGTAGCTGGGAGAGAAAGAATGAGAAGGGCTCTGAGTGTGTGAGGGTGCACATTTGTAAGGAATACTGCAGTCTTGAAAGAAGTTTCCTCTTCACACTCATATACACACACGCAAACACAAACACACACATGCGTTTATGCAGCAGTGGCCCTCTTGAGCCAGGGTGTATTCCATGTGCCTGCCATCCTCTCGTTTCCTCCTCTTCTCCAACAATCATTCTGTCTCCCTTGTTTTTTCCTTCTGGGTCGTCTCGTTGTGCAAATGTCAGCAGTTTTCTATCTATTTGCCAAAGTACCGACCTGCTCCCCGTGTTTACCTCCGTCTCCACAAAGCTGCCCCATCCTCGGTGCTTTCCCCCTCATCTTTTAAAAAACATTTCCTCCCCTTCCAACTTTGATGGTTCCACTCTTTCCGCTGTTCCCCTTCTTTTTTTTTTACACTCTTCATCGTTTGGTCACTTACAGTTTCCAGTTTTTGCACCATTCTTGCTTCACTCACCCCATCTGTTTGCCCCGCCTCTCGTTCATGGATCAATGGCACTTCATTGGAGTAGCATCATGACATTTTCAATCTGAACTACTTCTAACACATCTAGGTTTAT
>NW_013952531.1:1309268-1316098 GCF_001266775.1 Austrofundulus limnaeus | reverse complement strand
GTTTTACATCTAAATATCATATTTTATTATTTTAATCTATTTTCCTCTTTCAGCAACCTATTAAATTTCTGTTATGTTTCATGTAGGAGAAATACACATTTTTTCAGTCAGTATTTAATACAGCTGGCAAAATAAATTGTTAAAATATGTATTATGTGTTTCTGTTTTTTAAATCAGGAGATTATTTTAAAAAATCCTTCATTTTATGGGAAGACCCTCTTGATTCAAGAGAAAACTCTGTTTTTTTGAATGGCTGCTTATTAATTAATTGTTAATCAATCTATAAGATAAATCAACTTCAGATTAATTCATTATCAGTAACTTGCATCCTTAAGAAGTTAATTTAATTTATATCTACTCATATTTATGTAATTAAGTGGTTTAATGATTTTGCCGATTAATCGATAAAAATAATCAACAGATTAATCGGTTATTAAAATAATCGTTAGTTGCAGCCCTAATAAAATTAGGATTCAGACCAAATATTTATGTATTATTGTAACCAACAAGACAAATTAAATCATAAATATGGGTTTAATTATGATAACAGAATGATCCAGGTATCAAAATGTAGCTTTTAAATCCAATAATCTGAAAATGTAATTAGGTCATTTTGACCAAATTTGACTTAATCCTCATTTCGATATGATGGGACACATTTATGTATATATAACCTGCAGCACCACTGTCCTCTTCTGATGGGAGCACTTCTGCTCATGTTTACTCATATCAGAAGAGCAAAACAACTCTTTTCCTCATCCTTACTTTTCTCTTTGGGTCCTCCTTTTCTTTCAATGATTTCTCTCTCCACATGTCTTCATCTTCTGCTGCATCTCACCCAGTCTGTCACTGTCTGTTGATCACCACGATGAGTCATGTGCACCACACCTGCTCTGTGGTGGAGGGCTGGCTGCAGGTTTGAAGGTTTAGACTCATTACGTTTGTGCTGAAAAAAAAAAAAAGATTTAAAAAATACTGTCAATGAAATGAAAACTTGATACATTTTAGTTTGTTTATGAAATGTATGAAATCCAAAAATGCATTTCTGAAGCTTCACAAATTATGAAGTAATGTTCACTTTTGCACCATTTACAGACATCAAGTTCTTATATACTTTTACTAATTTGAGGATTATTTGCAAAGAGGTTAGAAAGGTTAGAACTGTTATTTCTGTATACAGTAAATAGGGTGAAAAATTAGGGATTGTGGGTACTTTAAAAATCTTTAAATTGAATAAAAAAATAAGAAGAATAAATGAGTAATTTAGCATGAATTATATATTTTTTAAAGTAGGACTTATAAGAAAAATGTTTACTAGTTTGACAGTATTTGGTGTAAATTGTTTTCTGTGTGACAATTAAATTTCCTGTTTTTTCTTTTGGGTTTGTCTCTCCAGTGAGTGACAGCTGTTTTAGGAACCTTGCAGAGGACCGCAGTGGCGTTAACCTCAAAGATCTCGTCCACGACCCCTCCTTGTGAGTACCGTCTATTTTTTTTTTTGTCACTTCGACCAGCAGAAGACAAAAGAACCTTGTCTAATCCTCCTTAGAGTTCCTTTGAAATCGGCTGCCTCTCTACACGTGTGCTCCTTCGTGTCTTCTTTTATTGGAAAAGTGCAACTAAGAGTCTAAAAATATCTCTCTCCGACACGACACGTCAGGGCTCAGCGTCGCCCTGTGGAGAGAACTTCCCAGCATGCATGGCAGCAATAAAAAGGTTTGAAGGATGACTCCTGGTGACTGGAAAGATGCAAAAGAGCGTAAAATCAACAGTTGCTTTCATCAACAGGCTTGGAATCTCTCAGCTGTCATTTGTCTTATTTTTGTCCTTAAAATCAATGTTCACTCTGCAGGTCTTAAAGCTCACTTCTGACTTTTTTTTTTGGTCATATTAGTCTTGGGTGGTATGACAGTATTGTGGTATACTTCTGTATTGAAATATGGTGACGGTATAAAAACATTATGTCGGTAAATTAACCCTCTGGAGTCTAGTCACATGACCTATTTAAAAGACTAGCTGGAGCTTCTTTCAGTCTCTGTTTCAATTTGAGCCAAAAATAGAGACTTCAAACTATACACCAGTTTTTAAATTGTGTTGATAGGCCAAATAAAACTGGAGTTATGAAGAATTGTGTACACCACTTGTTTTCTGAACGTGGCCGACTGGCCTTCCTGATTTGATTTGCGTTGCAGCGACAGGCAGAAGGCAAGACCACCTAACCTGAGACCAAGACCACAGTGTCTCGAGACCAAGACCAAGGAAGGACAAGAACAGAAGAAAAAAAACAAAATTATTGCCCTAAAAGATAGAGTATTCTGTACATGTGTAGCTTAATATATAGAGCAAATATTGACAAAATGTATTAAATAGAATGAGTCAGGTTTGGATTTGATTCAGTATGTTTTAAATCCAATGAAAGCAAGGATGTTAACAAAACAATTGGACAATAATCTGGCTATTTAGTGATATTCCCACAGTTGTGGTCTTGACTGGTCTTGAAATAAAATTCTGAGTCCTCAGTGTCTGAGACCGAGACAAGACCAGGATCACCAAAAACTCGTCTCAAGTACTATCGTACTATCTCATGGAAAAACACGTCAATCCACTGTCAGTCTCATCCTCTTCAGCCGAAAAAACATAAACCCTTCGACCTTTTTCCTGATCAAGGCCCACAGTTATTTGCCAAGTGCCAAAAAATCTACAGGAAGTAGAAAATAAAGACACGAAATTAGAATGAAGTTTGGTGACGATGGGAGAGAGCGGGAGAAAGTGACTCAACATGCCACAGACCATACACCCCCACCCTAGGGTTGGGTTGGGCAAAACCATACGATGTGTAATTAACCATAAGTAAAACTGTTAAGAATTAATATTTGCAGCTTTGCATTTATTACAATTACTGCCATGTGATGATGTATTTTTGTAGACTGGTGGAAGCAACCCTATGGACTTAATCACATGAAACACCAGCATAAACCAGAGAACAAAGAAAGCCAGAAAATGTGGACCAAGACCACAACTTGCTCCACATGCAATTGCAATTGTCATCTATTAATTGTCATAATAATCATCTAAATACCACAATTAATAATGATGCTTTTTTTATGCCAATATTGCGCAACACTTCCACATTTCCACCCTGCCCAAGTAATACACTATATTGCGATTATCTAAAGATAATATATCGTTATGAACAAGATCAATTCCGCCCAACCCTAGCTCAAATCTCATTCTGTTTTGATTTTTTCCCTCATAATAATTTCAATGTGAACTTTTCACAGCCTTGAATCAACCCATGAGTAACTGGTATCAATATTTACAATATTTTGATCGATCCCCCTACCTCAGTGATGTAAAAGGAGGAAATGCAACATGACTGTTCAGACAGCATCCTCCCATAAGACGAGCTCCTTCACCAACATTTCCCCCGTTGATTTGCTGGAGCAACACCAGTCACTACTGCTGACATGTCACCCAGAAAGACCCAGAAAAAAAAAACTGGTCAGTGGTTGTCATGTTTTGTGGCGATATATTTAATTTGAAACTGATGTGTAATTTATGTGTCAAGTCTGTGTGTGACACAGAAAAGCAGTGTGAGCAGCCCCCGGCTATGTCAGATGTCACACTGTACAGAGGGATCAGGATTTCATCACAGTCTTGTTTGTATGCTCCACTGAGGGGAGAAAAAAAGAGAAAAAAGTTGTTTTTTATTGGTTTATTTAGGCATAGTCGGTCATCCCTGCGCATTAGATAAAGCTTTAGTCCTTGTGTTTCTGTTTTTATGGCTTTCATACAGTTACAATATGAGATTTATGAAATTAAAGTACGTTTAATTTTAGAGGGGAACTCATTTTAAAGCAAAAAACATTTAAACCGTAAATGATATGGTCTCATGGACAGTGTTAACGTGCTGGTGCCACTAAAAGAATCTAATATGATTTTTAACATCTTTAAAGGAGACTTTTGCTTTTAAATCCTTCTTTTTCACATTTAAATCACTCAGTTGGAGTCTTTAATTTTACATAAATAACCATGTAAAGCACTACTTGTTTTTTTTTAACAAATTTGAATTGTCTTTATTGTTGGTTTTATAATATCAATGAAGTTGAGCTGTGTTTGGTGTGTAATACTTTAATCTTTGGTGTAAATTCACTGTTTGTTGTTTCAGATGTCGTGTTTCAGTTCAGCTGTTTTATTCGATGAGAATTATTCCTGGGACTTGTTTTTGTTCTTAATGTGTTTGTATGTTTTGTACGGAGCCCGCGATGGGACATGGGAGATATTTTTTTCTTTTGCATTCCCATGCAATAGTATTGCGTTACCTCACAATACTTTTGCGTTCCCTTGCAAAAGTAGTTTATCACTGTTGTGCGTGCCGGTCTATTAACAAACTCACATGTTCACGAGTTAGCTTAATACTTCATTTCAGCTTCAAAATGAATATATCACACAGCCACACATGGAAGTATGTCATATGCCGATATTTTAACACACAGTGCAGCCACACAACATCAAGGTCAGTTTCACGAACTTGTGGCGACACATCCTGTTTTGGTAACCGGATATTTCAAAATAAAAGTCTGATTTAATTCATTTCATTTACAAAATCTTTTGCGTGGGAACGCAAAAAATTTTGCGAGGTAACGCTAAAATATTTGCGAGGCAACGCAAAAGTATTGCGAAGTAACGCAAAAGTATTGCGAGGTAATGCAATACTATTGCGTGGGAACCCGAAAGAAAAAATAATCTCACCATGTCCCCTCGCGGGCTCCGTAGTTTTTCAGTCACTGTACCTCTGCCTGCAACAAATTTCCCATTTGGCAGTGGTTCCCAAAGTTGGGGTCGGGACCCACAGTGGGGTCCTGAAACGTCAAGATGGGGTCCTGAAATTATTTTTTGAATAAATTACCATATCATACCATACCAACTTTATTTATAAAGCACTTTAAAACAACCGCAGCTGATACAAAGTGCTGTACATTAAAACACAACATAATAAAAAAGTGATTAAAAAGGGTTTTAAAACAAAAACATACAATTTAAAACTAAATCCCGCTGGTGTTGAAAGCCAAGTAAAATAAATGGGGTTTAAGACGAGCTTTAAAAGTGGACAGTGAAGGAGCTTCTAGTGTACTTAAAATGGACAAAAATAACATTATAAATAATGTTATATGCTCTTGTTTATTTGACGTGAAAACAATGTCTACCAACGGATAACAGCTGGGGGCACAGATCTATGCTGCTGGTAATTTTTGGGTTCAAAGCTGAAAAGTTTGGGAACCACTGCCTTAGGGGACAATAAAGTATATCTTATCTTATCTTACTATGATTTTTTTTTTAGGATGGCTACAATACCCTTTGGTCTTGGCCGTGCTCATGCTAGCCATTTACTAAACAATCCAGTCAGAATTAAACTATTTTTCTAGATTTGCGTTAATAAAAGAGCTATAAAGCACAGGTAAGAAATTGTCTGTAGCATTACCAAGTGGCTCCATCATTGCGCCTCGGCTGATGGAGACTCACAGACGTGCCAAAAGAGGAAAACTCTGGGTTGAGAAGGCAGGAGGTGAGGGAAGAGGAGAAGGACAGAGTCAGTGTGGTGCCACAGCAGGACACCCACCATAAACTATAATCACAATGTCTTTCAAACGCACACAGACAGTCAGAATCAATCTGACTCAGCTTCACTTTCAGGAGTATCCAAACGTGTGTTGGAGAGCAGGTAGAAGCAGAGTCAAACAAATCATGCCCAAACTCAAGGACACAAGGTGACTGTGTGTCCAAGTGTGTGTTCTTGTGTTTAGTTTGTATTCTGACTTTCCTCAGTGTGTTTGAGTACTTTTTAATGTAAGTATTATCTCATTTTGTTGTGTAGAACTCAGTGTCTTTAAAGCTGAGGAGGACAAGTGTTTTTATTTCCATCTGAAACTTTAACTTTTCCTCTAATCTCAACAGATAGCTAGGTGAAAAGGTTTTGTTGTTGTTTATGATGATCTACATATCTAGAGCTAGTTTACACACAACACACAATGATGGTGGGTCTACTTGGAGCTGGTTTCCTGTACCTTCTTTGGGTTTTATCCAGCCTGGCCACAAGAACTAAGACTCCACCAACAGGCTCCCCCATCCTCCAGGACTCACTCTTAGAGGGTGCCCCAATTTTGGTGTCCCATGTGGGGTAACCTGTTTTTTGTATTCCTCCTTCATTAAAGTCTTAGAATTAGCGAACCTTTTTATTCAGGGGGAATCTGGGTTTCCCTCCTGGATCTGCTGCCTTCTTGACCTGAACACCTGTAATAGACCACTTCGTAGTTAAAAATTGTTACAACTACACAAAGTGAGCCAAGCTTACGAGTTTTTAGGGAAAACGCTCGGGTTGCTGTTGGATTTGAACAAACTCAACCAGTATATTTGCACCATTATACAGACCTGATGTATTTGCTCTAAGCTGATTTGTTTTGAACTTTCCTTTAATATCAAAGATTAGATTTGTCATAAATATATAAGCCATAAATCTGCTGTTTGAGTTGGTTGAATTTTCACAATTTAAATGGTGTTTTTATAGAAACTGCTGCATTTTCTCTGTTGACCTGTGACCATAAGAGTTAGGCTCCACTACTACTTAGGATGGATGGATGGATGGATGGATGATAATCGGTTAGATGGATGGATGGAAGGATGGATGGATGGATGGATGGATGGGTGGATGGATGGATGGATGGATGATAAATGATGGATGGATGGATGGATGGATGGATGGGTGGATGGATGATCTATTAGTTTAAGGGATGGATGGATAGATGATCTATTAGTTTAAGGGATGGATGGAT
>NW_013952531.1:1306222-1308588 GCF_001266775.1 Austrofundulus limnaeus | reverse complement strand
AATTAGATTAATGGATGGATGGATGATCAATTAGATTAATGGATGGATGGATGGATGGATGATCAATTAGATTGATGGATGGATGGATGATCAATTAGATTAATGGATGGATGGATGGATGGATGATCAATTAGATTAATGGATGGATGGGTGGATGGATGATCAATTAGATTAATGGATGGATGGGTGGATGGATGGATGGATGGATAATCTGTTAGTTTAGGGATAAATGGATGGATGGGTGGATGGATGATCAATTAGATTAATGGATGGATGGATGGATAATCTGTTAGTTTAAGGGATGGATGGATGATGGATGGATGGATGGATGGATGGATGCTGGGTGTTTTAAACAGATACTTTGTACAGGTTTAGACACCTACAGTTCTGGGCAGTAGTTTGCTCCACATTTGAAATAAACAAGTCCACCTTTGTGTGTTTGTTTTGTGGTAAAGTTGTGTGTTTGTTTTGTGGTAAAGTTTTGTGTTTGTTTTGTGGTAAAGTTGTGTGTTTGTTTGTGAGAGGTGCAGTCTGAATGATTTAGGGTGAAAAAATTCAAGAAGCTGTCAGCTGTTGCAGATTGGAAGCATCATGACATTTATTCAACAAATAAGTGGAGCTCTTGTGGGGTGGAGTGATCTGTAGACCGTGTGTGTGTGTGTGTGTGTGTGTGTGTGTGTGTGTGTGTGTGTGTGTGTGTGTCTGGGATTGTGGGCATGTTGTTTAGTGAGCGTGAGTGGAACCATGGGAGTGGAACACCTCGCTGGGCACTCAGAGCTCTCAACACGGCAGGGGTTTGAAGAAGTGAGTTGGTCCACTCCTCCTCCTCTTCCTCCACCTGTTCTCTCCGTTCCTCCTCCTCTTCCTCCACCTGTTCTCTCCATCAGCTAAGATGTTGAGAGGTGACCCCTCAAGAGCCTTCTCCCTACATATGGATGAACCAACAACTTAGCTCTAATGGGCTCGGCTCTGTGTTACTGCTGGGAGTGTGGAGATGACCGAGGCCCTCGTCTCCTCCCTGGACACAGTGTGTGTGTGTGTGTGTGTGTGTGTGTGTGTGTGTGTGTGTGTGTGTGTGTGTGTGTGTGTGTGATGGCTAGAGAAACACACAGAGTGAGATTGAGTGCTTTGTACAAAGAGCTTGTATTATTAATGAAATCACCCTGGCAGATGGGTCTCTTCTTGGAAGTGTCCCACAACCACTGAGATTTGCAACGTGCCCTCTCACATAAACACACACACACACACACACACACACACACACACACACACACACTTCTCCCCTCTCTTGTTAAGTGTGCCCCTAACAGTCCATCTCTACTTTTTTTCTCACTCTTTTCACTCTGTGCCTCTTTCTTATTCTGTCTTCCCCTCTTTATCCTCCTTTCTGCGCTCGTCTTTTATTCATAGATTTGGCCGAGATGTCCAAGCTTTCAGGCCAAAACTGCTGCCGCGCTCCAGCCCTCCTTTTCTCTCAGCCTGTCCTACTCGTACATCTTTTATTCTTTCCTCCACCTGCATTAGGATTTGTCAACACCCCAAGGAAAAACTTTTCCTCCACGCTGGCTTCGTTCAGCCAGGAGTTAAAAACAGCTTAATGTCAGAAGCCTCTTCAGTGCGGGAAAACGAGACACAGTTGGCTCTTTGAGAATAAAATCTTACTATTCGCCTTTAATAACCTCCTCTTATTTCAGATCACACCCGTCCAAATCCAAGTTGTAAATCTGCAGATAAGTTGTGCAAAAACAGAGATGTTACATCTCAGTTCAATCTCCTGGATTAAAAAAGACCTAGCATTCCTTTAAGGAATGCAAATCACCTTTTGTTTATCATGTTTTAGACTAAGATCAACTGGTGATTGAAAAATGACAGCGTTTGTTTGGTCAGACCTTGAAAAAAAAAACAATTTGTAAAATCTAATAAAATTTTATGAGATCAAGCTCAGAGTTATAAATGACTCTCAGCTACTCATATTTTAGCTCAATATCTGTAATACTGAATGAGTTTTAGCCTTTTTTTGTGAAGTTTGACTACCTCTGGTAGCCATCTTGAATTTTATTAATTCCATTTATAGATAAACATCCAATGATTAGTTTCTGTAAATTTCGTTAAATGAAACATATGATGCTTTTAAATCCTACTTTTTTACATTTAAATCATTCATTGGGGTCTACATAAAGTGGAACTGCAGCGCTTTGGTCTGAATTCCTCCTTTTTGTAACTTCACAAGCCCCGCCCCTTTTCTGAGATGTGTTTCAGATCAACTCGTTTCGAGGCTGTGTCTTTAAATCCAAAGAAGGCGCTTCTTTTTGATTATATATCATAAAGAATATATATATATGTGTGTGTGTGTGTGTGTATGTGTG
>NW_013952531.1:1293002-1303567 GCF_001266775.1 Austrofundulus limnaeus | reverse complement strand
CCAGAACCAGAGTCTGACCCAGAACCAGAGTCTGACCCAGAACCAGAGGGCAATGAAAACCACCAGATTGTAATTTGCAGGATGTCTCCTTTAAAATCTGGGAACATTTGGAAACAGACAAAACTTCATCAGCTTTCAGCCTTTTGTCATTGAGCAATAAAAAAATCACTGAAATGTAAAATTACCTTAATATCTCATTCAGCATTAACATGACAGATCTGTGAGTTTTTGTTTGATTTGAAGCTGGAATATTATCTCTAAATGACACTAAATCCTTAACAAAACACTCCTTAGGAAGCAACCATCTTTGTTTTACACGTCCATACTCCTTTTTTATTTTGTTTTTGATCTTTGGCACTCTGACATTAAAATGTGCAGTTTTGAAAAAGAGGTTTATATATATATATATATATATATATATATATATATATATAAGTTCCTGGTAGTTCAGTTCAATACAAATGTCTGCAGAAATTACACATAACTGTGTCTGAATTTGCTCAATGTGTTTCAGCAACAAAAAAGAAAGAAAGAAAAACAAACTCAAAACATTCAAAGGCACACAACTCACACACACAGTCAACAACACAGAAACGTGAGGTTTCAGACGAGGAGTTGCCAAGGAAACTGTGGGAAGGAACCCTGGTTATTTGTGCTGAGCGGGTTTTCATTTGGGCTGAAAGCGAGAGGCAGAAAAACCCTGTGAGGGCACGAGAGGTGATCTGTCCTGACAGCTTCTTTAGTCTCCCGAGGTGTAACACAGACGCACAAACGCATTAGTGGACAAGTGCACATCCACTAATTTGTTTAAACACACACACGAAAGATGCCTAAACCACCTCTTCCTTTCTCAACACATCATAGATGTCAGCAAGGTGTTGTGTGTGAATGAGTGTGTGTGCACTGATTTTTACCTGAAAGGTTCCCTTTAAAGCAAACAATCATGTCTGACTTTTGTGCTTCTTTTGTTTTTTTACATGTATCCTTGCTTTCTGCAGGATTTTAACCACTGTAACAGATTTGTTATCACTTAGAAATCAAGATGGCTGCCACAGTAAAGTCTTAGCAAACACAAAAAAAGGGCCATAACTCTGCCTGTTTTACAGATGCTGAGCTAAAAATTGTGGTAGTTGCTTTACGCGCCGACAGGTCCGATCACGCTGCATGAGATTGTGTTGTTTTTGATGTGTAACCAAAAATGGCTACACTTCTGTCGTCTTTCAGCACAATGATCTCATAAATCTCTGGCAAACTGACAGGAAATATGCATCCCTTCAAGACATGCCAGCTCTTTTATTTGCTGATGTTTTAGGTTGCGGAGTTTCCCTCAGTCAGGACATGGAGGTGTAGAAAAGCAGACAAATCGTTTTTTTTTTTCTTTCTGGGGTTGTTTGTTCAAGAGGAAATATTGTGTCATTTAACTAATAAACGTATTAAAAATAGCAGGGGTTATGTAAGGGCTTCCTGTTCAGATTCTTCACCTTCAGCTGCTTTACGGTGACTGGCCACCAGAGGGCGCTGTGGCCTGATGTTCAGGAACTTCAGCTGCAACTTGGTGCTTCTCAGAGCCCTCCTCCTCATATGCAGGGGTTTTATTTATTTATTTTATTTGTCTCACTGCTGTTCATATATCCTCTGGTTCTCTCATGTTTTTAATATTTAGATCAGCTTTGTCTTCTAGTATCTATACATTTTGCAGACCTGCTTTTTACGTAAATTTGACATGGTGCTGTTGTTTCTTTTAAAGTTTTTCTTCCATGTGAACAAAAGTGCATGTCTTAAAACAAAAAGCTTTAAGACACGTGCCTTAAATATCAATATTCTGAAATGTACTGTACTATAGCTTTTTGCTCATATTTATCAGTTTCCAGAGGTGTTTAAAGTGCATAAAAAATAAAATTTCACTGATAAGAAAAGGACTTAAAAGTCATAAAACTGCTCACAATAATCAGGGGAAAAGTGCTTTTACACAAACTCTTAAAAATGAAGTGATCAATTTACTTATCTATGTTACGTCAACTGTTGTACCAAACCCAGATGATTAAATTACTTTACATTTACTCGACCCAGTTCAGTGGAAACTATTGACCCAACTTGGTTGAGTAAATTCAACACTTTTTTCTTAGAGAGCATAACCTTCCTTTCATGATGAGTCATATTTAAAACTGTATCATGAAACTAGATTTTTTTAAGTAAAGAAAAAGTATCTTTTTATAAGTAAGTCACAATTTAAAAAAATACTAATCCTCAAAACATTACTCAACTAATTATACATTGTTACTACACACCCCTGCCAAATTCAGATTTTCTATCAGACAAAAATAATTTTTAAAAATGCATTTTTTAAATTATTTAATTTATTATGAAGGGAAAAAGTTTCCAAATCAACCTGTGTGAAACAGTAACTTTGTCAGTACTTGAAAAGTTTTAAGAAACTTCATGTTGTCTAAATTCTGCACCTTAACATGCCTGTCTGCCAGAACTGCTCACTTGTTGCAACAAAGCTGTGTTCTGGATACTAATAAAGTGCGAACGTCCTTGAAATGGTTATTCAGAGCTTAACTTAAGGAATCATCAATATTTGATGAGGTCTGTAGCTCCCCAGCTGACCTTTGTGACTCAGAAAGATTTGCAGCAGAAGAGAAGAAAACGTTTTCTCATCGGTTCTTCTTCCTTCCTCAGACTGGGTGGTATGATCGCAGCCTACAAGATAGTGCCGGATGAAATAGATGAAATTAAGGTAAAGATCCTTCGTTTGCTGCGTGTACAGTGTTGTTTGTTTTTGGTGGTTTTCACACATGTGGGCCTGTTTTCCAACAGGAGACACTGGTGCACTGGTGCGATGAAAAAGAACTCAACCTCATTCTCACCACCGGAGGCACCGGCTTCGCTCCCAGAGACGTCACACCAGAGGTGAGCCAGGATTTCTCTTTGTGTGTTGTGTCTTTTTCAGGGGCGCCAACGGGGGGGGGACAAGCTGGCCACCCCAGTGGCCCCCCCAGTTTTATCCTCTTGAGTACCCAGGTTTTTCCTTTTTCAATTCTCCTACCCATTTAGGAATAGAACCTTATAAATATAAAAACAAACACAACAATTAACAAATTAAGTGTTAAAAACATTAATTTATATTTTATTTAAAATAAAAAATTAAATTAAAATTAAAATGTAGCTCCTCTGAATAAGGACAACCAGACCAGCCTAAAACCAATGTTCTCAAATAAAGATGGAGGTTCTCATGAGGTTATATTCATAGATATATTTTAATCAAGTATTAATTAAATAATTTTAATAATTATATAATAAATATAAAATGAGGCAGTACAGTTGCACAGTTGGTAGAGCAACATGTTGCCTCTGAGGAAGAAGGTTGTTAGATCAACTTCCTGTTCTCCAGGTTCTCCAGTTTTCTCACAGACCAAAAACATATTTATTATATGACATAAAAAACAAATAACTTAATAATTTGGGATAACACTACAGTAGATGTAGTTTGTCATTTGCTTGTTTCAGTTTTTATTTCCAGTTTTGTGATTTTATAATCACAGTTTTTCGTCACAAAAGTAAACATAACAAGCAAATAAAAATTTTAACATCCATAGAAGAGGTCATGCCTTTAAATTTTAAAAAGCTTTTTCCTTGTAAATATCTTTAAAATATGTATTTTGACATTTTTAAGGAAACTGTCCCTATCAATTTTAAAATGTAATTCATTTAAACCCCCACATTTATCATGAAACATTCGTTCATCCAGTGTTTCTCTTGTTTAACAAATAAATTTATTTCATTTTACRTATAGAAWACTCACATTAAGTGTTTTCCTATGTAGGTAAAAATCTGTTTAACAACCTGCTAAAATACACCAGAATGCAGGAAATGGCATTTACTTCTTTAAAAATTTTCTGGGGGAGGACCCCCGACACCCCGCCACTGGGTCCCCCCAACTTTACAAATACTTACTTTTCTTTTTGTCTCTGAATGTCATAAAATCTGTGATATTATCTGTGAAATTACAAATTGAACATATGTTTATATTGCCGTAGTTTTCAGTTTGTAAATTTTACAAACACATCATAAAATTTATGTTACAGACGGTAGTTATGGTGTGCCACCCCTGGTTTTTCAGTGCCCCCCCCCCCCCCTGAAAAGAATTTTTGCAGGCGCCACTGCTATTTTTTTTACTTTATGGCTTTGCTGTTTGTGAGATGAAGCTAAGGCCTAAATTTAACGTGTTGCAGTGCAACTTTGGGTGTGACGTCTCGCTGTGCTTTCAGATTTCAAGTAAGAAAATCACAAACACAGAATGTGTTGCAGCGTTGTTAAATTTTACAATGAATAAGTGTTGAAAGCCACGTCTCCTGGTGCTGCACGAGCTTCATTAGCAGCTGGTTTCGCTGATCAGCACATCTGTTGAGGCGCTGATTACCACTAATTAGTCCTCTGGTCAAAAGGGAAATAAACAGGTGGACATGTTTTAGTTTTTAAACTGCTTCTTTTGAAAGACAAAAATACAGCAGATGATTTCAAGGAACCACTTTTATGTCATGATACTGTCTCTGTATTTGTTAAAACATTTTGTATTTTTGTTTTAATGAATCATTGTTACACAATTCTATATTAACTACATAGACTGGCAACCACTTTCACGTACCATAGATATGCAAAACTATTAATTTACTGAGTAATAAAAACATCAAGAAAAAAACTAAACATGCGAATATGCTCCATTGTAGCAATATTATAGTCAAAAAACAACATAAGGTATTCACTGTGCTGCAAAATATTACATCAATGTTATTACTCATAATTTTATGTGAAAATAAAATGTTACTGTTACATTTGATTGTGGTAATTATTGTTTTAGTTTATATTGAAGTAAAACTAAATATCACACATTGATTATGTAGTTATTCAAATGATTAATTCTAATACCTCGGTGAGGATTTACATCATAATAGCCTTAAATGTTTATCAGATAGTTGTAAACATTTGTATCTCTTTACTTCCTGAATGAGTTAATAGTAATATTTTTTTGCCAATTAACTTTGTAACCTATTTCTTTGTTTGATTTGTAACAATATATTTGTTATTTTGGGTCAAGATCTCAGGAAATCAAATTCTCATTAAAAAATTATTGCTAAAATCTAAACAATTTTTCTAATTGGCCTAATGTATACTTCAGCCCATTTTAAACAAAAAATGTCTAAATTCTAAAATGTTTGGTGAAACAAGAATAAAATACACGAGGTCACTTTTCTTTAGTAAATTTATTCTTGTTGTTTCTCTGAAATTAACTGATTTGAAAGAAAAAATCTGTACTCTAATTTGCTTAAATGTGTAAACATACTTGTTCAGTATATAGAATGTAGACATGTATGAAGGAATAACATTTGTAAATGGAAAAATACACATATTTATCCAAGTGTGTACACACACACACACACACTCTCAGTCAAGCAGTAAGTGAGCTGCAGTTCTCTGCAGGATCACTGGTCCTCATCAGTCATGGCTGACAACAACAAACTAAACCGATGAAGACGAAGGCACATCCTCACTGTAGCCACTGATAAAACCTGCAGAAGTGCTGCTTTAGTTTGTCTTTGTGTGTTTGAGTCATACCTCGTGTGACTGTGTTCTTTATAGTTATGGTTCAGTATGTTAAAGTGTTAGGAAACTCATAAGTTGTAATATTTATTCATATAACTGAGAGGATGCAAAACCAAATTATCTATACTTCCACTGAAGAAGTGTTGAGGTGCTTAAAAAGCTTTAAGTGATTAAAATTGAAATGTAGCCAAAGATAAAGATCCTAAAAGCCCAGATTAGAAAAGGTTTTATTGTAATTTTGTTCCACATTGAGATGTACAGTACTTGTGTGAGACATGCGTTCACATACTCTTACACTATATATCCAAATTACTTATGCTGAAAAATCTGATTTAGCCTACGCATAACTTGGGGAGGATGGGCAGCTACCTGGCCAATTATCTGGCTAGCAAACTGGAAAGCTATCTTGCTAGTAAACTGACTATGATCATGCTAGTAAACTGACTATGCTAGATGCTAACTGGCCAACTATCTAGCAATGTGGACCACAATCATGCTAGTAAACTGGCTATGCTATACGNACTGGCCAACTATCTAGCAATGTGGACCACAATCATGCTAGTAAACTGGCTATGCTATACGCTAACTATCTGGCTAACTAATTGGCCAACTATCTTGCAATGTGGACCAAAATCATGCTAGTAAACTGACTATGCTAGATGCTAACTGGCCAACTATCTAGCAATGTGGACCACAATCATGCTAGTAAACTAGCTATGCTATATGCTATAACTAGCAACTAGCTGGCTAACTAACTGGCCAACTATCTATCAATGTGGACCACAATCATGCTAGTAAACTGGCTATGCTATATGCTATAACTAGCAACTATCTGGCTATAGCTAACTGCCTTTGTGTGTCGCACACAGGAATCATCATCACATGGCACTAATTCCAATATCTTCAAAGTGGCAAATATAATTGTTGACATTAATTGCACACAATACGACTTTGCCCAAACCCTACTACCAGTCAAGCATGTCCAGTGTATTCAAGAAAGAAAGTCTGGCTTGGGACAGATAAAGTTTTTCAGCATCATTTGTAAGCTGAAATGGTGCCCAAAGCTCTGGTGACTGGGAAACTTGAATTATTCTTGTGTTAAAAATGAAACTAATTCTTATAAATGCTAAAAAAATTTAATAAAAAGCTTGGCTTGTTGCAAAACAAAGTTGTAATTGAGGCGCCGGGCACAAAGTGAATAAAACTCTCATAAAACACAAGTGAAGCATATGGTATACTCATTTATATAAACATGCTTTTTGTTTCATTTGCCCTAAGTTAGTTTATGGCCAAATAATATAAAAGTGCTTGTCTGTATTGATCTGGTTGTTCAACTCAGTTGTGGAAGACACATTTGTTTAAAAAGTGAGGGATGAAAAGCCTCGACTGTAGCACTGTTTCATAACAACAACTTCCCGTAGAGTTGATTTTAGGTTTTCTTACAAAGCAAACATTTTAACAGCCATCTGTGCTGCATTTTGCACAAGGAAAGAAAAAAAAACTTCAAATAATGAAGTATGGTCTCTTTAAATTGCTTGTTTTTGCTGCTAAGCCCTGCATGTTGCTGTGTTTTTCATCGAATCCATTAACAAATTAAACACTCCATATCTCAACTGTCTGAAGCTGAAAAATCTTTAACTATCTCTTCCACATCTACATTCATCTACATTAGCAGTCATTATTGATTTAGTCTCTTAAATCACTTGGGAAATATCTCCGCTTCACAGTGGATCCAAGCAATTAAAGCTTTTGATGTTAAACGATTCACCTTTTGAATCTTAGATTTCCTGGAAAGATTGGTATGGTATGCTTTTACAAACACTGGGATCAAGTTTATTGTTTTAGTAATTTATGTATATGTCCAGGTATTTAACAAGACTATTAACCTAACTGTGCAGTGGTATTATTTGAACTCTTGATAGCTGCAGCACAATATTAATTTTTACTTTGTTTCTGGTGAAACTAAAACAAAATAAAAGCTTGAACAAAGTCACGTTTTGTTCAAATGTTTTCATATAGATTTTATTTGATTCTTTGTCACTAAAGTCTGAAGTGTCATTTTGTCAAAGTAAATAATGTGAACCTGCATGGATTTCTTGAACGTTGTGTGATCCAGCACTCACCATAATAAAGGTTTTGTTTTTTAAAGGAAAAGTTCAATAAATGAACTCAATCAATCTAATAATTCTTTACAAAACCTAGTTACAATATGTTTTTTTAATTAAGCAAAATTAAACCATATTCTACTTCAATTTACGCATTTACAATTCAGTCATATCTTTGCAAAGGAAAGCAATTAGTCTGCAATTAAAGGATATTATTGGAGCTTTTCTCAGAATCTCATTCTGTAATATTTCCTCCCCTCCCAGTCAGAGCCTATCTCCTGCCCAGGCTGATAGATTTCCTCACCCCCTTCAGACACATGTAATTAATAAAATCTCATTTTCGCTTTAAGTAGAGGAACAAATTGCTCAAATTATACATCTTGTAAACTTAATGTGAATACATGCCACAACTAAGTAAAGTTAAAAGAAAAACTGTCAGCCTGTGACTCTGGATAATGTAGACTAAGTTTATGATGAAGCATAAATCCGGTCCAACCTGTCCCCCAGCTTCCCTCCTTCCCTCGTGTCTCTATTTCACTCAGTTACCTCCAGCTTTATTACTCTTCTCATCCATCTTCTCTCCCTACGCCCATCGTCTCTCTTAAATCCAAGACAGAGCTGCTCATCAGCCCCTCCTCTCCTTTGAAGAGTTTTTTTTCTCCACTGCTTTGCAAGACGTGTTGCTCAACTGAAAGGGATCCATGATTACTTGTAACATTAGACTTTATTTGATAAACATATATTTTAACTGTAAAATAAAGACTGCAAAAATACTGTAGGCTGTTTAGTTTTTAACTAAGAGTTTAAAAATATATTACAGGGATGGAGCCATTTTATTTCCACACAAAGCATTCTGGGTAAATGATGACGTGGATAGGTCCTCGGTGCGAGGCTGCTAGCGAGCTATATCCACCCTGAAGGTTAATCTTGGACAATATCTGATGATCGACTCTTTTAAATGAAACCAGAGAGCGTTGACAGAGAGGAGAAGGTAGAAATGACTCAGCCTGGAACTGAAAATATGGATGGAGGACAACAGAGCTGCTTCATGGAAGAACAACCTCAGATTAGCCTGTTAGCCTTCGAGCTAGCGCCAATCCAATGCTATATTGCCTTATATGTATTAGCTCAGCGCTAGCGCGACAAACAAGCTAAACTGAGGTCCTCCATCCATATTTTCAGTTGCAGCTGAGTCATTTTTGTGTTCCCCTCTCTGTCATGTGGATGGAGGACCTCAGTGACGAGAGGAGAATGTGTAGCGCTCGTATAGCTCAGTCCCACAGACTTGGATACTAAATAGATACGCTCATTTTGCACATTTTTATTCTATTTATCAGTCTTTCTAGGAGGCTTACATGCTGTAATGCTAGAAACAGTTTTTTATGTTGTAAATTACAGCGACATCAGCTTTCTGTTTTAGCATCTGTCCAAGGATTGATCCAGATTGAAGTCAGGGATCCCTCAGGGATGTGTTCTCAGTCCTTTTCTCTTTACTCTGCTAACATGACTATTCTACTATATCAGGCATAATCCAGATCATTAAGTTCTAGTCATGATAAAACAATGAAAACAGGACTTCAATTTTTAAGGGGCTGTAATCTAAAAAAAGTGAAGTAATTTTTCTCTAAATTTGATTTTATTTGTATTTTTAAGCACCATTTCAGTTTTTTTATGAGAAGGTTAGTGCATGCCAAAGCTTGCAACCATCTGTTACACTGAGGTCACAGTCTCCTATGGGTGTTTTTTAAATTTTTTTTCCTATCCAGGCTACTAAGGAGGTGATAGAGCGCGAAGCTCCAGGGATG
The DNA here is from genome assembly GCF_001266775.1 of Austrofundulus limnaeus. NCBI lineage: Eukaryota > Metazoa > Chordata > Actinopteri > Cyprinodontiformes > Rivulidae > Austrofundulus > Austrofundulus limnaeus. Next base: position 1,294,053 of record NW_013952531.1, on the reverse strand, counting down.
TCTCTGGCGATGCTGATGGGATCGCTCAATGTCACACCACTAGGCATGCTTTCCAGGTCTGATAATCGCAAGAACCCACTTAGCAGTTTATTTTCAAACAGTCCTAAATATTAAAAAAAGAAAGAAAGAAGTCACTTTTTTGTTTACCTACGTGAAATTTATTTAATTTTTGTTATAAGCAAATATGCTTTTCATTAAAACTTTGTGTTTGCAGACCTGTGTGTGGTATTCGAGGAAAGACGCTCATCATCAATTTACCAGGAAGCAAGAAAGGCTCCCAGGTAGGAAACACTGCAAGCAGCTCTCTGCTGTGGATTTGACTAACCAAAACAAAACAAATCCATCAGGTGAAAGAAATACATGTTTTCTTAATTCTGATAGAGAAGCTCATCTTACTTGATTTCATAAAGCAGTGCTTTGATTAGTGACTTTTGACAAAATGTCAAGGAGTCTCTGAGTGAGCTGGTAAGTGCTGTTACTTCGGTGTCCCGTTTGTAAAGTTACACAGTCAAAAATTACCACCAATATTTTTGTTTTATTTAGCCTTTTATAAGAAAAAAGAACAGATTTATTTTTCAAAGTTAGTTTTTCAACATATGATTCATACATTTATAAATTTCATAGTTTATAAACTAAATATTTAACTTACAAGTTAAATATTTAGCTAGCTACCTAAATGTTTAACTTGCTAGCTAAATATTTAAGTCGGTAGCTAAATATTTAAGTTGCAACCTAAATATTTAGGTAGCTAGCCAAATATTTATGTTAAATATTTAGGTGGCTAGCTAAATATTTAACTTGCTAGCTAAATATTTAAGTCGGTAGCTAAATATTTAAGTTGCAACCTAAATATTTTGGTAGCTAGAGAAATATTTAAGTTAAATATTTAGGTAGCTAGCTAAATATTTAACTTGCTAGCTAAATATTTAAGTTTCAAACTAAATATTTTGGTAGCTAGTTAAATATTTAAGTTAAATATTTAGGTAGGTAGCTAAATATTTAACTTGTTAGCTAAATATTTAAGTTAAATATTTAGGTAGCTAGCTAAACA
>NW_013952531.1:1284904-1292992 GCF_001266775.1 Austrofundulus limnaeus | reverse complement strand
ATTTAGCTCAAAACTAAATATTTAAGTCACAAGTTAAATATTTAGCTTGTTAACTAAATATTTAATTTGTAAGTAAAATGTTTATTTTATAAACTGTGACATTTATAAATGTATGAATCATATGGTGAAAAACTGACTTTGAAAAATAAATTGGTTCTTTTTTTCTTATAAAAGTCTAAATAAAACAAAACTATTGGTGGTAATTTTTGACTGTGTAACTTTACAAACGGCACCCCATAGTAAACAGCTGTGTGTGTAGGTTTTTGTCAGCAGTTAAATTTTGTCTGTTAAACAGAAGAGAAGAGTGGACATTTGTCTCAGTGGTCTTATCTAAACAGCATGTCAGTCACATATTTTGTATTAAAGTTCCTGTAATACGATGAAGTGTCAGTAGGAGTGTTTGACATTTTAATTATGGCCGCATTAAAAACAGAGTAACCTTCAGTTTTCGACACAAATGAGGATTATTGAATTTTTTCACACTCTTGAGATGGGATTTAAAACTGTCCTTAGAGAACGACACATTTATTCTCAAGTACGTGAACTTAATCTGAAATACCATCAATTTGTCTTTATTGACTTTAAAAATACAGATACAAACGCACATCTATTTTGTTCAAACCAGAAATATTTTTAAAATAATCTAAAAGTGTCACATTTCTTGCGCTCATGACATTTGTTGTCCACGCTGATGTTTAGAAATGGAAGATGTCAGGTATACCTGTCGTGATTTTAAAGCCATTAAACTTTTAATGACGACGCTCCAACACGCAGTAATGAGATTTTCCAGTGGGGGGGACATTTTTATTTTATTTATTTATTTATTTTTATACCCACTGTGATGATATTTCTGCACACTGCCAGGACGAAGCCCCAGCACTGATTGGAACCCTTGTTAGACGCAATAACATTTTACTTTTTACCGCTGCAGTGTTTTTGTCTTCATACTCTTGTTTTAGCATCTACATTTTCATCTTAAAAATGATATCTTTTAAAAAATAAATTTTGTTTATGTGAGTGATTATGTTTGTGTGTATATCAGCTCCAGGCAAAAGGAACATATAATATGAAGTATGTTTAAAAGTTACAGATTATTTGAAATTACCTTTTTTAAACAGTGATTTTAAATTATTTGGTATTTTGTACTGCTCTATGCATGTTGCATTTTAAAAATTATAAGAAATGAGGCCCTTTAGAGAATAAATAAGCATATTTTTAATATAAATTCTTAAATGTATTTTATTTTTTGGGCAATCCAATATGAAAACATCACAGTATGACTGATCAACTTCTGTGCTTTAACGGGAATCCCGACTAGTTGTAACATTAGACATTACCGTAAAACAAAAACTATAAAAATACTGTTGGCTGTTCAGTGTTTTATAAATTAAAAAATATAAATATTGTCACATGGACTGCAACATTTTATTAAGGCTGCAAAGCATACCGCGTAAATGATGATGTTTACTTAGTAAGAATGTCAGCTTAGCCTGTTAGTTTTCACATTAGCACCTGAGCTAAAATGACATCAGCTTTAGCTGTCAGAGCTAATACATACATACTGTATATATTAGGGGTGCAACAATACATGTACCCATATCGAACAGTGCTTTAGGTTCAATACACACTTGTATGGAACATTACAGATTTTTAACATTTATTTTATCAACTTGTCTTCTGAAGATGCTCTGTGTTGAAGGATCAGTGGATCTGTGTTCAACTACTCCACCTAGGCTGCATTTTTGAGCACAGATCCACTGAGAAACTTGCTGTTTCAGCAACATTTAATTTAAAAACTGTACTTTTGAGGTTAAACAAATGTTCATAATTAATTTAAATAAATTACAAGTTAAAAGGGGCATGGACATTTCTCTTTTTTGCATCAGAAAAATATTGAACCGTGAGACTAAAGTATCGAATCGAACTGAATTGTGAATTCTCTGTATCGTAAAGCTAACAGGCTAAGCCAATGTTCTCCTTCCATTAAATTATACAGCCTAAATTAATGTTAAGATCTTTACATTTGAAGAAAATGTTTATCAAATAATGTCTAATGATATAGCTAGTTGTGGTTCCCTTTAACTTAAGTTAGACATCAGTTTGTTTATAATCTTCCTAAAGGTTAATTGTCATCAGCAGAAGCTTCTATTGGCCTTTATTTTATTATTATTAAATTAAAGTCATATACCACCTTTTCTTAATTTTTATATATAAGCAACTTATTAAATATTCAGAGCAGTGAATAGCTCTTTTAGGCAGTCATAACTTTTAACTAAAGCCTTAAGCTTGACTTTTAATGACAAATACTATCAGGGTTGTAACTTTTTCCGCGCCAGTAAATACTTTATCATGTGTTTTTCCCATTTTTGTGTTCTACACCCGTTTCTTTTTTTAACTTGTTTTGTTTGTGTCACTGTTGTTGGCAGTGCAGTTTTATTTTTGGCCTGTCACTGGATTTATTGTTCATCAGGTCTTGTGTTTTTACCCTCCAACCCACTTTCAGAGCAGCGCTGCTTTCCCTTCTTCCTCCCGTCCTTTTTTTCTCTATCTCACTTTTGTCCGTTGGCAATTCATCCTGGGATTCTGCTCTTTAGTGTTGTTGACAGTTACTCTCCTCTAGGACAAAACAGCAAATAAGAGTAGATAAAAAAAAAACTGCACTCCTCCTGATGTAACTTTTTTTTTCCTGGCACACAATGAGAGAATAAAACAGGAAAGGAAAAAATGGCTCCAGGCTTATTCCAGGCTCTCCTCCATTGTATCTCAGCCCTCCCTGCCCTTTTCTTCTCATCTCCCAAAAACCTCAAATGTTGGCTTCCGACACATCAGGAGGAGCCGCAAACCCTCCTGTACGGGTCACTCAGTTGTGTTTATATGTAAAAGAAGCTAAGAATAACTATTGAGACTATTGGGATTAATATTGGTCAAAGCAGGGAATCTTCCTCGAGTTGTGCAGCGATTTTAGTGTGGATTTTTAGCATTTGGTCAAATTGTTGTTCAGATTTAATCCAGCCTGCAATATGTAGATGAAAACAGCCTTAAAAGCCCATCAGATACTAATGGTTTAATAATGTATTATTGCCTAAAATACACACAAAGATAAATAATTTCACAGATGAGCTTTTGTCTTGAGAGTAAATAGAACAGAGCATTTAGCTTTGCTGAGGAGCTAAACGACACAAAAAGGGAAACAGATGGAGTAAGAGGTGGCCAGTAGGTGGCGCTGTGCTGTGATTTGCTGTTTTAGAGGAACTCAAACAAACCCACACATCTTTCCCTTAATATTAGTATTAGTCAAAATTAACAACATATTTTGTGCTTTTCACCACATCTTCTATGTTTTTAAGTCTAATTTCTTTGGAATTATGTAAGATTTTTCTTCTTTCCTGTCGTTTTCTTCGCTTTCTCTAAGTTCAATGTATGTCTTGCCTCAGTTAATAATAGTTTATCTTTCTGAGTAATACTATCAAATATCAGAAGAAATGTTTTATTAATTTATTCTCGATTTTTAGGGCTTTGCAAATTTACACATTTCTTCCAGTTAAAAGCTTTTATAATAGTATTTGAAAGACATTTTCCCCCCATGTTTTTTGAATTTTCTATGTAACTAATCAACTGGTGGCCTGTGGGCCACATCTGGCCCGTAAGCGACTTCCATCCGGCCTGCCAAAGCTTTTTTTTTTTTACTTAATTGAGTGTAAAAAAAATAATCAATGGTAAATTTTTAGTTTTAAATGCAACAAAAACAAATTTACAAGGGAAAAGATAAAAATACACGTTTCTGTGCTGTTGGTTTCAGCTGGTTATCAGTCTGCTTGTGATTAACCAGCAGTAGTTCAAATATGATCCAGTATTTAAGATGTTCATTATTTTAAAGGATAATACTTTGTTAGGGCATGTAAAATCATCAAGTTTAAATGAGCATTTCTTATTATTAAATGCAGCTTTACTGTCAAATGTTAGAGCAGCTTAGGTTCAAAAGTAAACAGTTGTAGGCAGTTTTTTTTTTGTGTTTTAAGTTATAAACAAATTGAATTAAAGGGATTAATTTATCATTAGTTGTTCTGGACCTTTAAATTTATTTAAAGTTCAGGTTTGAATTGTTGAATACAAAGTTTGAAAATGACTGCTCAAAACTTTTATGTTTATTGTAGCTGATAAAAAGAAACATTTCCGAAATGGCTAAAAGCCCATGTACCTACACTCCTCCAGGAATGCTTTCAGTTCATCCTCCCAGCGCTGCCGCACGCCATCGACCTCCTTCGGGACGCAGTGGTGAAAGTAAAAGAGGCGGCGGACGAGCTGGAAGACTTGCCTTCGCCGCCGCCGCCCCTGTCCCCGCCTCCAAACAGTTCGCCACGCCGGCAGACGGAGGACAAGGGTGTGCAGTGCGAGGAGGAGGATGAGGAGAAGAAGGACAGCGGCGTGGCGTCCACCGAGGACAGCTCCTCCTCCCACATCACCGCCGCATCCATTGCTGCCAAGGTACCAGCTCAGAGGAGAGGAGAGGGGGAGAGTCTGTTGTTTGTTTTATTCATTACATCCATTTCAATCTGTCGGCATTTATCAAAACGTATGATATGGGTGTGGCATTTCACAGCAGTCATTACCAATCAAAATGGAGTTTGTCTTAAGAAAGGGAAAGAAACAGGTCTAATTGTCTCAATGTGAGCAGTGAAAAGTGTAATTTTAAATATGTCGTTCAAGTACTTTCAAATTTTTCTTTTGCTTACATAGTGTCACATATATATATATATATATATATATATATATATATAATAGGTAAATCCTAAGTACGCCGTCCATTTTTGGGGCGCCATAAATGGAGGACGAAAACGTCTCAGCCAGCTTTGTTATTACATGAGATGATATAGTACAGAGGATATTTTGTGATAAAAGTACCATGATGCAGTCAAAACTAACTCATGATGCTCAGTGTGGAAATAGAAAACAAAATGAGCGTAATGGCAGTTTCAATTCTGACCTAAAGTTCAGGTTAAAGTCTGGTTTTAAGTGTTCTACCTTAAAAACTGATTTTATGTTGTTTTATTAATCCCAAGAATCTAGTCAAAAGCTCTTCAAATGGGTGGGAAGTACAGAGTTTCTGGGGGAGTATACCCCTGGACCCCACCTAGAACTGCTTCACTCCACAGCTGCTGGTTAAAATGAACAGAGGATTCTGATGTTGTCAGTCCATGAAATGGACGTTATTAGGCATTATCAGTCCCATACAATGGCTTCAGAGGGTCCCTACTGTGCCTTCTAGGCTTCAGACTGTCCCAACAGTGCCCCCTAGTGGGTTAATATATCAATGACAATGAATGTGTAAATAACCAAAAGATAGTATAATAATTATTTGTGCCCGTGTCGGTGGACTCCCGCTCTCTGGTCCAACACTCTACCCAATACCCTATTGGAAGGCCACAATATACAACCTTTGGAGGGCGGGGTCTTTGGCGCTAACCCTGTCAAGTTAACCTTAGTGGTTTTATGCCTCATACTAACCAGCTGACAATCGGAAGCCATTCTATGGGACGGGGAACCTGCTAACGGGCACAGGCGGGACCTTCTGAAGCCATTGAATGGGACTGATAACGCCTAATGACGTCCATTTCATGGATGATAACATCCTAAGCAGGTGAAATGAACAGGCGTTCCTTGTTGCTGTCAGTAAACGTTGGCAAGTATGAGGTAGACTTCTGGTATTCTGTTTCAAATGTATTATATTAACTATTTTCATTGGACAACCTGGTTTCTATAAATTGAAAAATAGCTAAATACAAAACTATTTTATTTGGTTTGTGAATTTATAAAAATTAACAATGAGATTTAGAAAATTGCGCAAGGTGCACCAGCTGAAATCCTCCCTATTGCCAAATTGGTTAGGGCCGGCCCTGCTTAGAACAAATATCTGCTACTTTCATTTTATTTTGATTTGTGTATTTTCTTTGTTTTTTATTGTATATAGTTATTTTTTAATGAAATAAATACATTTTTTAATTGAAAAGTTGAAAAATATATATTTACTCCTGTTTCAGAGTCTAAATAGAAAATAAGTTGGAAATTAACATCCAAATTTTAACTTGTGATTTATTAATTTATTTTTATCTAATATCCATTTTTATCTGTTTCTGCACCCTGCTTTATTTTATTATACATCTTCATTTATCAGATAAGATAAGATAAAACTTTATTGATCCCACAGTGGGGAAATTTGCACATTACTGCAGCTTAATACAGGAGAGGCTGAGAAGAATAAAGAAAGATAAATAAAGATAATCAAAAACATCCCCAAAATATACACATGTGCTATGTAGTAATGTACATATACACATATACATAAACACTAGGGGTGCATATATACATTAGAGCTGCAACGATACAAGAAATTCACGGTTCGGTTCAATACTTTAGTCTCACGGTTCGATCTTCTTTTGATGCAAAAAAGAGAAATGTCCATGCCCCTTTTAACTTGTAATTTATTTAAATTAATTATGAACATTTGTTTAACCTCAAAAGTACAGTTTTTAAATTAAATGTTGCCGAAACAGCAAGTTTCTCAGTGGATCTGCGCTCAAAAATGCAGCCTAGGTGGAGTAGTCGAACACAGATCCACTGTTCCTTCAACACAGAGTATCTTCAGAAGACAAGTTGATAAAATAAATTTTAAAAATCTGTATTGTTCCATACAAGTGTGTATTGAACCTAAAGCACTGTTCGATACAGGTACATGTATTGTTGCACCCCTAATAAACACACATGCATATTATCCTGGTAAAAAATAAAATCAGCCCAATCTTTTTTGAGGAGCTGTTTCTACTTTAGCTATCAGGAAGTGTTTTTTTTCTTTTGTCAGTATTACACTGTATAAATCCATCTAAATAATAAAACATAGATTGCATTCTGATTTAAACACAAACATTACAGTTCAAACAGATTGTCCTGTTTTCTTCTGCCTGCATTTGCATATTTATGTGTACCATCATGTCTCCATGTCACCCACTAATCCTGCCATACCAGTTGTTTTGTTCGACCACAGTGGCTCTAGGTTAGCTCGTGCCGTTGTTTTCACTGCTTTAACCTTCAATGTGATGTAAATGACAGAAGAAGTTTTTTATGCTGTGCACACTTGTTAAGAGGACGTCTCCATGCCCTTCATCGTGTCCTGTCCTGTCTGCAGCCTGGACCCCTCTTTATGGCTCTGTTGTCAGGCTAACATCCCACCTCATTGTCCAGTCACAGATAATTCTTGGTAAGACTCCACCACCCAAAATATCAGTCATCCTTGGCATCATTTATCATCAACATGTCTTTTTTTACTCATTAGTTTTCTCCATCTGGTGTGTTATTACCTTGGCTGGTTTATGTTGAGTCTGGATTATATAAATATACATACATTTGTCTTTTTAAATCCTCAGTATTGGTGTTACTAGTATTTGGTGTGTTTTGCGTTTACTTGAAAATGCATCTGCATTTTTTCCCTGTGTGTGCGTCTCAGATCCCAGACTCCATCATCTCGCGGGGTGTGCAGGTGTTGCCCAGGGATGCAGCCTCTCTCAGCACCACGCCCTCCGAGTCGCCCCGCGCCCAGGCCACCTCCCGCCTCTCCACGGCTTCTTGTCCCACACCCAAAGTGAGTTGCGAGGCACCGCTCCCCAACACATACAATCGTCTTGATTTTATTTATTTTTTTATTCATTTATTTTCTTACCCTTTACTGCTTTTGTCGTTTCACCACTTTTTATTTCTTTTATATAATGATGAGTGCAAGAGTCAAATCAAGGACAGGCACATCATAAAGTCTGCTGATGACTCTATTGTGTCATTATGACCAGAATTGTGATCATGTCTCTGCGGTGAAGGATTTTATTAGCTGGTGTGAGCGCTCATATTTGGATATTAATGTTTCTAAAACTAAAGAGATGTTGACTGATTTTAGAAAGAAGCCTCCTCCATGCATTTCTGTGAGGAGACAGTGGAAAATAAAAGTATCAAAAAGAACACCATCAACCCTCTGAGGTCTGTTTGTTAAAAAGTTAAAGGGATCCCTGATTAGTTGTAACATTAGACATTACCGTAAAACAAAAA
>NW_013952531.1:1279943-1283384 GCF_001266775.1 Austrofundulus limnaeus | reverse complement strand
TCCTAATATTCACTAATTGACTTGTTGTGACTCCGTACTGAAGATGCACACACAACTCTTCATGAAAACATGACAATGTGTGGAAAATGTCTGTTCTAACCCATCTCTCCTACAGGATGTTAAAATGTCAAAAGGCGTCAGAGCTCTTTCTCTGCGTCTCCCTTTCCTGCTTTCTTTCACGTCATCTGTCAGTGTCACGTCTTCATGTGCTTCTGGACAGCAGGCAGGTGCCATGGCAATGGAGGATGGGGTTTCTATGGGAACAAAGGGAGGAGGGAGGGCAAGTGCATGGATGGGTCATGCAGCAGTTCTCTTGAGTTTTTTTGGTGCTTCTGAAACAGTTATAGATAATAACCTCTTCAAATGTTTTAGTTTTTTAATTAAAAATATCTTTAAAATCTACAAAATGGAAAAAGTTATTATAAGTAAATTTTAGTTTAAAATCAAAGTTGTAATTTTAAACAAGTAACTCTGTTACTGCACTGTATAAGGGGTCTGCAGCCCATGGTTCTTAAGCCCCATGTGGCCCACCTGAGCCTCTGAATTGGCTTTTTATAAGTTTGACTAAAAACAGTCTGAACTTTTTGCAATATGTGCATGAAATTTCTGCAGCAGATTATTATAAGTAGGTTCTGACGCCTGCATAGAATAGAATAGAATAGAATAGAATAGAATAGAATAGAATAGAAACAGATTATATTGTCCTGCGACAGGAAAATTCAGGTGTAACAACAGCAGCAGATACACATTAATCCACAAAACAATATATTGCTATGTGTCATTATCAATTTTAGCAATAATAATAGAATTAAAGTAATAATAATAAAAATCAAAAATATAATAAAATAAAAAGTACTGTACAAGAATATAAAGATGAAATAAGATAAAAATAAAAGCAAGATACCGTGCAGAAAAATAAAAAAATACAAGAAAAACCAATATGACAGACTCATGATCCGAGGGGGTGTCAGTTATTAAGTCAGTGTTCCTGTGCAGGAAAAAAGATGTACAGTTGCCACAGGTTGTTATTTTTGGTAGTGATACAGAGTTAGAGTTGTTTGATGTGCAAACACAAACATGGCTGCTTATTGAGATTGTTGGGAGCAGTGATGGTTATAGAGTCTAACAGCTGATGGGAGGAAGGATCTGCGGTAACGCTCCTTTGTGCATTTAGGATGCAGCAGTCGATCACTGAAGGAGCTCTGCAGATCTGCTACAGATTCATGCATTGGGTGGGAGACGTCCATCAGTGATGCTATTTTAGTTAGAGTTCTTCTTCTGTCAAAGTCCTGAGTCCACTGTCTGTCCTCTGAGTCGTCCTCACCTGTGATGAGGCCGACTATGACTAATTGTTTTAATCATTATACGGTCACTGTGTGACCAGCTTCCTGTCATTTTAGTACGAAAATTAGCTGATTATGACTCACGTTTTCACTAATGTTTTACTGTTGAGTTTTTCATTTTGTTTATGCAGCATTTCTAATTAGTTTAGCCTCCAAATTCACCTGAAATGTACCTTTTTTGAGACGTGGATTTTTTGTACAGTAAGAAAAACAGCTAATGCATTTTGAAGGTGTGCTTCCTTGTTATTTGGGATTTTCCCAGAGAAAAGTTGCCATATGTTCTTTAAAATTCCCACTTTGCAAGCAGCTGCCAACAGTGTGTGCACTACGTCTCCTGAGCCATAATGGTGTTGTTCACTGATGCCTTTTATGTGTCATTGCGTCTGTTAGTTTGTTAGCTGGGTCTCGTTGACAACACCTGTGGTGCCTCCATCACACTGCAAAAAATGTCCACCTAACCAAGTTTTAAAACCTTATATCAGCCAAATAAACTTTTTAATCTTGTTTTGAGACTGATTTACTAAACAAGAACTGATTGTGTAAGAATAATCATCTTGTTTTCAGAATGTGTAAGATTATTTGTCTTGTTAGCCTGAAAATTTAAATTAAGTTAAAATTTCTGCCAGTGGAGTAAGAAAATTTTTCTTGGTAAGATTCTTGAAATACTTGATTTGGCTCAATTTTTTCTTCTTTCAAGAATCTTACCAAGTAAAATTTCTTACTCCACTGGCAGAAATTTTAACTTAATTTAAATTTTCAGGCTAACAAGACAAATAATCTTACACATTCTGAAAACAAGGTGATTATTCTTACACAATCAGTTCTTGTTTAGTAAATCAGTCTCGAAACAAGATCAAAAAGACTTTTTGGCTGATATAAGATTTTCAAACTTGGTTAGATGGACAGTTTTTGCAGTGTACACTCAGGATCTTAAGGGAGAAAATGTTTCTCCGACATGCAACACACACAAATCCAACAAGCTGAAACAAAAAGATTACAAACGGAGCAACTCCACAGACCACTTCTCCTCTTTCTGCCTCTCACTTGTGCAAACTCAGACAGTTGCAGACAACATGCACAGGATTGAGGGAGAGTGACTGTACCCTTCCACTCCTGTGAGCATTTATTACAGTTATATAATGTTTGGATTAATGAAGCGTATGGGAGATGATGCTCTGACTCAAAGATGGTAGACGGTGTGTATTGGCTCCTGTTTATGCTTTTTTAGAGTTGTTGTCACCCTCCGCGAAAGGCGAAGGCGGGCGATTTTTGCTCGCATGTGTTTTATTTGTCTCTTCTGTAAATATATTATTTATTCATTTATTCATTGGATGAACATCTACCTTTGTTCTTATATTGTTGGACAAAAAGAAGCAGAGTAATAGCTTTATATCAGTTCATTTTTGTCTGCACTAATAAAATACATGTTTTAGTTTATTTGAGAATTTACCATTCAACCAGACCACATAAAGTGCTGATAAGAGCTTAAATGTTTAATTTTAAACTAAGGCATTACGTTTGAATGTTTTGGTTTCTCCTATTGATCGCCTTTCATCTGCAGCTGCGTACTTTATCATCTTAGTAATGCATACTCTTAAAAACATCTCATCAAGCTGACAGATATCAGCATTTATTTTGATTAAAACATTCAGTGTTCTCAACCTCTTTCAGGTCCTCGTCCTGCAGAGGACAATGCATCATTTTGATCTGATTTTATTGTATTTTCTGAGGAATGGTTTTGAATTTGGAGTCAAGGTCAGCACTGATGGAAGTCCAGTGCTCACTCTCCAAATGTAGGAAATGACAAACAGCAGAATGATGAGACTCAGTCCATGCTGCTTCCTTTGGTTTGGACAGCTTGTTGTTACCATAACCAAGGAGGGTATTTTAGTCTGTGCAAATACACATTGATTTGATTTGATTTATTTATTTAACAGGAAAAGATTATTAAAAATCAAGCCTGACTCAGCATAATTGCTGTTTTACAGCAGGTTCCTGTTCTGCAGCACATAAAACACTCACGTTCTTTTCTTCACTGAATGGCGCACACTTCAAGGCTTGAATAACATGGTTCCCACCATGTCGGACACGAGCATGC
>NW_013952531.1:1274545-1278362 GCF_001266775.1 Austrofundulus limnaeus | reverse complement strand
CTTTGAAGTGTCAGGATATTTAAATAACTTTAAACTATTAGCTTGTCCCGGTAATGATGTCCTTACTGAAGAAATAAAATATTCATTAAATAAGTTAGCAATTTTTTATGATCAGAAACAATAAGTCCATTTACTGAGATTTGTGAATTGTTATTAAATGTTTTATTGTTACTTTCACCTGTCACTGACTTAATCGTTTCCCATAATGTTTTTGGATTCTTACTGGCTGAAATAATTTGATTTTTAAAATATTGTTGTTTGGCTTTGCGTAATTCAGCACACATAATGTGCAGTTAATAAATAAATATATAAAGCTATTAGTAACGGATTTATTTTTGCTATAAAATAGCATGCAGTAATAAGAAATAATATCAAGTATAGCTATGGTGGAAATAGGAGTGTCCCAGTAACAGTTTTTCTCAAACCGAAGCACCAATACTGATATCATCCACACCTAGGTGGAAGATAAATGTCATTTTATGGATCACATTAGGTGTTAGTACTGAATGGTGAAACAAGAACAAAAGAATTGAAATGCAGTTAAACGGTCTCAGTAAAGTAAAATAAAAAAATATTGTATTTGTTTTAGGTACGATTTCTTAACAGAAGCAAAGATTTACCAACCTAAGTTAGTATAACAGTTTAATCAGTGGTTGCTACACAGTTTTTTACTGATTCTTATTCTTATTGTTTATGCCTAAATAAAGAGTGTACCCTTTGATTTTCAACAACCCTTAAAGACTGAATGGATCCACGCAGCCCAGTGCAGCTAACACCACAACACGAGCCTGCTTCATTGTTCTGCTGCTGAATGAAATAATAAATAAGCGCAGACACTACAGGGTCATGGTCGAGCTGTGGGTGGAGATAAAAATATGGAAGCAGAACTCCGTTCTGACATAACAGTAATGTGCTTTTCCACTGCAAATCAGAGCAGGTCACTGAAGGACATAACTTTCAAATCTAATGATCTGATGAAGAGTTTGAGGTAGAACTGGTCAAACGTTTGGTCTGAAACACGGATTTGTTTTTCCGCTTTAAAAATGCTTCCTTCTACAATCCAGATCTCTGGCACCTGATTGGCCAACCCAGGTGCCGCCCCTAAATAACTGGAAAGTGTGTGGGGATCTTGGATTTTGTATTTTTCCTTTAGATTTTGTTAAAGATTGATACCGCTGTACAATATAAACGTTTTAGCTGTGTATATTTAAACACAGCTGAATTATAGCCCTTTGTAAAATTAGCATTGATGATTAACATAGACAGTCGTCATGTGATCATTCTTGGCTAGTCCACTACAAATTTAATCTCAATAAGTCGTAAAATGGCTCAATTATAGCTTTTTTAAGTTAGCTGTGGTTTAGAATTTGGTAAAGATTGTTTTCGTTGACTTCTACTAATCTTCAGCTTTAAATGTCTAAAAATGGCTGAAGTTGTGACTAGCATTCAGCATGTTTTTTTATTTTGATAATTCTATGCTATTATCACAAAATTCAGCTCAATCTTTCTTAAAGCAGTTTTTTTTTAAAAAAAAAGATATTTTGAATTTTAAAATCCAGAGTACTTTTTTGTCTGTGCCCCCCTTGGCCACCCTTTGTGGAAAAAAAAAAACTTAGCTCCTCCCCTGGCAACCTAACCCAGTAATTTGCTGGCAATAAAAGGTTAAAAAAAAGTATGGATGTTTTAAAATTGATGCATTTTTCAGGGGACATACTACTTACCTTCCTTGGCTGTTAACCTTATAGTGTGACATTTTATATATATTAATATTTTTTTCTACCCTGACATTAAACTCTTTGCTCAGTTTTCTGCAGCTCTTCTCTGGGTTTTATTCCCATGCAGAAAACAACAGATAAGACTTTGTTATATGACTGTGACTGCTCCTGAAATTATTCACGTTTGTTTTTATTCGACTGTATTGACTGTTGATTCATTGTTCAGGTCTGTGTGTCCTCGGTCAAGTTAGCTGCTAGTTATGTCTTATTGTGCTCCTCCGATGCAGTGAAGCTCGTAAAAGTGACTCCTCGTCTCCGCGCCTGCCGAAGGTGTGCAGGATTTATGACGGAGCGAGTGAGAAGAAAGAGAGAAAGAAAGGAGTGGGAGTGAGAGAAACGGAGAGAGAGAGGAAGGGACAGGGAGCTAATGAGTTGGAGAAGACAAGGGACTGAGCGAGAGGAGGAGGTGAGGGAGGAGTGGTGAAACTGCACAGAGTTACTGTTTGGTGTGTTTTTGTCAGGATGGATTCATCCTCAATCTGGATTTTGCCCCTTTCCAGCTTAGTCACCTTAAATAAAAGTGAAAGTGACAGATTAGACGGAAATAAGCAGCAGTGAGTTGGAATCACATTTGCCTCGACCAAAACGTGAAATTCAAAGAAACATCCCGGCACAGAAGCAAACCTCGGTCATGCGCCGTATATATATACCCTCATCATCATCATCATCGTTTGGCTCTTTGCTTTCCTCGCTGCTCTTTCGCTCTCCTGTGCATCCTTCCCAGCCCCCTCACTCTCTTGCTCAGGTTTTGCTTTCTCTCACTCGCACACATTTAGTGTTAAAAAAAAGTGTGTCTGTGTGTAAGCGTGTTTGCGTGCGCCGGCGAGCTCATTCTGTTTCGACTCCAGGCAGAGGATGGTAAGTAACGTCTTTCCTTCTGCAAACCAGAGAGAGTGTTTAGTGCAGAGGGTTGTGTTTGAGTGTTTAATAAGCGTAGGGTTTTGTGTTATTATCTGAGTGGGTTGGATGTAATAATCCATGTGGAGTGCATGTTTTGTAAATACAATTTGTGCTCCTCCACACATAATTTGTGCGTGTGTTGCTCTTGATGAGTATGTTGATGCCTGAAGGAGGCACGATGTCTGGGCATGGATGAGTTTAGGGGGTTCTGGAGCTCTGGGACTGTAAAGTGTCTGTGGGCTGCAGAATCAGGAAGATGAGGAACACTTGTGTGCTTGAAGTTATTGTTTCAGCAGTGTGAAAAGGTGTCAGACACGGTTACATAAATATAAAAAACCAGGAGGAAGCCATCGCGTCCATGTGAGGAATCTGTTAATTTAGCTGCTGCTTTCATCCAGTAAACCTTCCTAACAGAAACAAGAGACCCCTTGATCCTGCTGCAGTTTCTTTGTCCCTGGGGGGACCAAATGCTGCCTTCCAGGCAATAACACAACAGCTTAGCTGCAGCACTACTGTAAATGGAAATGAGGGCAATGTGGATGAAGAAGTGTGAAAGAAGCACCATCAAAAGCCTTGAAGGCTTTAAACAGGTGACAGGTAGAGACAGAAGGGTAATGACCTGCAGGTCCCCTCAGTACGTTAAGAACAGATTCTCACAAGAAGTGTTGATGTCGCTTCTTGCTTCTTTGGACGGCTTAAAAATAACCTAACGTCGTATATTTCTCAAGGATATTTTGCTGAGTGCATCTATTTTTCTCCTTTGACAGCTGTGGGATGTAACAACCCTTGTTTTGTTTTGAGGGGTTTTGGGTTAATTATTATTTTTTTAACATATTTAATTTTAGCTCTTAAAGCCTGACTCGTGAATTTGTTGTTGCTAAACTAAGGGTACTAACGTTTCGAGACAATTTAAAGACGTTTGCCGACTGGTCTTCATTTTCTACCACAACTTCTAATCCTAACGTCGGCTTCAATTAATTTTAATCAATGTATATTTGTTATATTTTCAAGATTATATATGTTGACCAGGAGCGTCACTAGGTTTTAAGGACAAGGGGGGCTTAGACCTCAGGAGACGCACAGAATCTTTGTATATTATATATTTGTATTGTGTGTGTGTATATATATATATATTATATATA
>NW_013952531.1:1262821-1272604 GCF_001266775.1 Austrofundulus limnaeus | reverse complement strand
CTGACAGATTTATGATCATATATTTTAGTTAATAATGAAATATTAAATGGTTATTTATTCTGACCACATCATATTGAATTTTTGTAAAAAAATATATATATTTTTTTACACCAAAATAATTTAGGGGGGCTTTAAAATATTTTAGGGGGGGCTCCAGCCCCCCCTAAAATAGGCCTAGTGACGCCACTGATGTTGATATTCTGACAAATTCACCAAGAAGAACCAAGGAAAGCAAATTTGATACAAAGAAAGCACATTTATTCGTTTTCCGTCAAAACCCAACAAGCTACGTGTCGTTTGTCACAAACCAGTTTAGGATTTCTTCAGTCCGACGCTTACGATCAGACTGAAGTCATATTCCTTTCTTTCTGTGTTTGCTTATATATTAAAGCAAAAAATGCAATTCTCATCAAAAAAATTTCTGAGCTCAGAGCTCAGGCTTCAGATTGGAGGTTGGAAATATAACCAGTGAAGTCAGTTTGCCATAAAAAAAAGACCTTGTTTGTTTAAAAGAAGTTGTTAAAATGCAACATCTTTAAATAAGTGGATAGAAAAGGCAGAGTCCTTTCAGTATCAGGTAATGGTTTTATTGTACTGAGCAGTGTGTTATTGTGTGAACTGCGTATATTGTTTCAGAGACCAGATGAACGTAGCTTTGACCAGACAGAAAATCTTCTGTCTGTTCTTTTGTTTTTTTCATGGTATCTTTTCATTATTTTAGTCAAACTTTTAAAAAAAAAAAAACAACAAAAATAAGTTCATTGTGCTTATTTGGGCTCCTGTATTTAAATGTGAAATCATTCAGTATTTACATATAAGTATAAGGAATGCCTTCTTGTTTTTGTTTTGTTTTTTGCAACATGTTTGAGTTTGTGCGCAGTGCGTGTGGATTATATTTGTGTCGAGTTACTCACACATGCCCACTCAGAGTTTTCCTCCAGGGCGATCAAGGATGGAAAAAACACAAAAGAGCTTTGAATAACGAGACATAAAAATGAAGAGATTCAGAGGAGGAGAAGACAAACAGGAAACAAAATGCAGTGGGAGGAAGAGATCGGACCGTGAGACCAGCTCGCACCGAGCGCTCACTCACCATGTGGGCTGCGAAGAAGCGGGGGGGCTGTTCCTGTCAAATCGGCAGTGTTAGCTCTCGTTCACCACCACGCTGGAAATTCACTCGATAGCTCATTAATGTCTAATAGATGTGGAGAAAGAGGGCAGCTGTAAGAGGGCGATGATGAATGACAGAGGCTAAACGAGGACCCACACAGCTCCTGGTGAGCTGCAGCCACTGGTCGTTTGGGATTCCCAATAAGTTCATTATATTTATTATAATCCTGTTGAGCAGGTTGTCTGTTTATGATAACTTAAAGAATGGAAGGATGACTCTAATTCAACAAGTAAAGAAAGAAACTCATAATTCTGTGCAGTTTTTGATATTTGAGCACGTTTACGTTGTTGAGACTGTAGTGTTTTTGTGTGTGAATGCTGAGTTAGCATTCATGCTCTTATATATTCATTGTTTTAAGAGATGTGACATTTTTAAATGGATTTCTAGTGACACCTGAGATCAGTAAGAACCTCCGCCAGCACAGATGGCTGTGTCCTGTTCTTGTTTCTGATATTTTCACTCAATTAAATATGAATAAAAATGCTGCACGACAGTAAATGACTTAACATTGTTTTAAAAAATGTGTTTGATAAACAAAACGGTAACTATTTTTGCTGGACAATAAATTGTCACAGATATTATTGCGATAATATTGTTTGGAGACCATTTTAAGTAATATAATGATTCCCCACCACGTGTTAAGAATTTAGGTATATAAACAAAAAGTTACAAACTTGCATGAACTGAAGACGCTAAGATCACTTCTTACCTCTTCTATCCAGTCCGGCACAATTTATTCTGCATGTCTTTGTCTGACTTTGTAAAATAACTGCTGTCACCCTCCATTATGAAGTTTACAAGAGTTTGCAATTTTTTTTTTTATTTTTTTTTTTTTCAAAACGTAGAGTACAATTTTTACGGAAATTATCATAAAATTACGGACGGGCCAGAAGCAGAGTTTCTGACAAAAGTTGCTGAAGATATAAAATCACTTCGTACCACCTCTATCCAGTCCGGCGCTATTTATTCTGTACGTCTTCCTCTGACTTTGTAAAATAATTAATATTATTCCCCGTGCCGCTTACAAAATTTACGTAAAGTTATAAACTGACTGGGAGCGGATGCTGTGAAAACAACACACAGCAGCTACTGAAGCTGTTCACTGCAAAAACTGTCCATCTTACCAAGTTTTAAAATCTTATATCAGCCAAAAAGTCTTTTTCATCTTGTTTTCAGACTGATTTACTAAACAAGAACTGATTGTGTAAGAATAATCATCTTGTTTTCAGAATGTGTAAGATTATTTGTCTTGTTAGTCTGAAATTTTGACTCTAATTAAGTCAAAATTTCTGCCAGTGGAGTAAGAAKATTTTACTTGGTAAGATTCTTGAAATACTTGATTTAACTCAATTTTTTCTTATTTCAAGAATTTTACCAAGTAAAATTTTCTTACTCCATTAGCAGAAATTTTGACTTGATTTGAGTCAAATTTTCAGACTAACAAGACAAATAATCTTAAACATTCTGAAAACAAGATTATTATTCTTACACAATCAGTTCTTGTTTAGGAAATCAGTCTCAAAACAAGATCAGAAAGACTTTTTGGCTGATATAAGATTTTAAAACTTGGTTAGGTGGACAGTTTTTGCAGTGTACCTCCTCTATCCAAGCTGAGGCAAGTTATTCTTTGTGTCTTTCTCTGGCTTCATAAAATAATTGCGGTAATCCTCACTCTGCTTACAAACTTTACTGAAGTTAATTTACAGTGTTATAAAAACAACTCTGCGATCTCAAGGTTTGGTTGAAATAAGGCATCGGACAACCGAAGACGCTCCTCCAGCTAAACGCCTGCTCGCAGGGCTCTGACGCGAGCATTTTCACTCCTCCTTACGCTAAGTAGCAGTGCTGTATAAAGTACCTCAAAGTGATACTTGAATAAAAGTACAAGTATCTTATTGTTCATTATTATAGTAGAAAAAGTTGTTAGTTTTGCAGAGTCTCTGCTTCAGAGCAGGACTGTTGCTGAGGCCTGTGGGTGCTGAATGAACCTGATTTGAGTCAGAAGATTGAGAATAAAGTTTTGAAAAGAAATCCAGCTGATTCCTGTTTATTCAGACATACCATTTTGAACGACGCATTTATTTCTTCATTATCATAAACTTGGTAAAAGTTAGTCTCCTCTAAGAATGTTACTTGACTAAAAGTCTTGAAGTGCCTGATTTTTTTCGTAACTACTTAAGTACATTTTATGTCAGTAATTTACTTTTTATACTTAAGTATTTAAAGTAAAAGTACCATCCTGGAAGGACAGTTTATCAGGATAGTATTTTTTTTAAACAATGAGCCAGAATGATATAGGAGTAATGACTTTCTAAGTCTTACCTTTTTAAAAAATGTAAGGAGTAGAAAGTACAGAAAATTGTGTAAAAATATGAGTTCATATAAAAAGTAAGCTGAAAAAGAATTACTCAAGTAAAGCACAGATAACCAAACTTTTAAGTACAGTAACAAAGTATTTTTACTAAGTTACTTTAGAACTCAGCTAAGTAGTACAAAAAGAGGGAGAGATGAAGAAAGCAAATGAAAAGGATCAACCTCGTTTTGATTTATCGTGTGATAAAAAAATGAAAATGTAATTTTCTTGAAAATGTGTCTTTTTGTTTTTCCCCATGTGGAACTTCTCCTGTTGTTTTGGAGGGAAAGAGTCGATACGCAGCTCCTACCTGCTGTCCTCACCTGTCCCTTGTTGTCCTGTCCGTCATGCCCTTTTGGCTGTTTGAGACAGTCACACAGAGACCTGTCGCTCAGAGGTCCTCCTGAAAGACAGAGGGCGCTGTCCGCTCCACCCATCAGGCTCTGTGTGCCTCTGTTCCCTGCTTAACATGGCTTTGGCTCTGTTAAACCTCTTGTCTTCTCCCCTCCTCTCTCTCTCTTCATGGCACCAGGCGCGGCTCCCCTCCTGTTCATCCACCCTAAGCATTGCTGAGGTACTCCTGCATGTGTTGTGATGCATCGTTACTGCCAGTATGGAACTGCCCCGCCTCCTTCCTGGCATGACCACTTCCTGCCTCCCTCCCCTCCACGTGTCTGTGTGTGTTTTATTTTTTCCTGCCTGCTTCACTCCTGCTGTCTCTCATTGTTTAAACTCTTTCTTCATTCTCTGTTTTGTGCGTTTATTTGATTGTTGTTTTGTTGTTTTATTCTGATTGAGTCAAGTGAGCACACTGTGTCTAACTCTTATCTCTGCTCTCACGCCCACCCAAACCTCCATCACTTCACATTTCCTCAAACTGCGTTTTCAACCTCAGAATTGAAGTTGAAAGGTGCCTGTATTCATGTATTTGAATGAAAGTGATATTGCCTGCACAAACACGTTTTCTGCTTCAGTTCCTTTTTATTTTTTTAATAAGCCTCTGACAATCATCTCACTGCAAAAACTGTCCACCTAACCAAGTTTTAAAATCTTATATCAGCCAAAAAAAGTATTTTTGATCTTGTTTTGAGACTGATTTACTAAACAAGAACTGATTGTGTAAGAATAATCATCTTGTTTTCAGAATGTTTAAGATTATTTGTCTTGTTAGTCTGAAAATTTGACTCAAATTAAGTTAAAATTTCTGCCAGTGGAGTAAGAAAATTTTACTTGGTAAGATTCTTGAAATAAGAAAAAATTGAGTCAAATCAAGTATTTCAAGAATCTTACCAAGTAAAATGTTCTTACTCCACTGGCAGAAATTTTAACTTAATTTGAGTCAAATTTTCAGACTAACAAGACAAATAATCTTACACATTCTGAAAACAAGATGATTATTCTTACACAATCAGTTCTTGTTTAGTAAATCAGTCTGAAAACAATTTTAAAATCTTGCCATGTGATTCAGGCATTAGAAGGACCTTTAATTATAACATTTCTGCTTCTCAGAAGACATTTTGAAAGTAAATAATCCCACAATTAGCAGTCGGCTGTGCCGCACAATCGATTAGGCTGCATAACTCATTTAATTATGTTTATAATTTAAGCTAGTTTACAAAGAGAGGCCTTGGGCAGGGCCGGTGATCAAGCACAAACACTCGTTAACTTTCTCTTGTAACACAGATTAAAGCAGAGTTCAACTCGACTTCCTGAACCAGTTCAGTTCTGCATTCACGTCCCGCTCTGTTGTGTTGTTGTTTTCCTTTTCTTTAACTTTGTTTCCTTTGATCTGATTGGAGGATGTGCGAGGCTGTAAGTGGTTCTCATGAATGTGTGTGTGTGGTCTGAAGGTGAGTGACTCTCCTGTGGCTTCCCCCAGGCCTCACGGAGAGAGTTCAGGGCTCACCTGGATGAGGTCATCACGCTCAAGTCAAGGTACTCTACCTTGGACCAGGTAAACCCGCTAACCTTCCAGCAACTTCTTCCTCCCGGCATGCAGGCTCAGCACACGACATCATTACCACTCCTGCTCACGGGCACAGAGGCAGCACGAGACAAAAACACTTCGGTTCACACTGGGCTGCCATTTCATTTTGGCATGGATTTTTTATTTTTTATTTTATTTTTTTACTGGAGCATGTTGTCAAATGTTTTCTGTGCTGCCACAATCACAGTGAAGCATCTGAACACTAATGAACACAGGTTTGTTACGCTCTAATATGACCCGAACAGTTTTTTTTTTATTTTGGCTCATTATGTCAACTCCTAATTAATTTAGCAAACCAGTTTCTCACCTAACTTAAGCCCCGTTTGGATAGGCATTATCTGGGGACCCCATGTAACAAATAATTTACTCCCCGACGTCTGTATTTTATGTGGCGCATTCACACAGGAGCCTGGGATTTGGCTGAAATCTACAGACGTCTCCTGGATATGATAACTCCATCAGTTAGTTCATCATGCTTTTGCTCTCCTATTTACAACATTTCATAAGTTGTAAAGTGTTCTGTCACATGTTCTTTTAGAGAAAACTACAACAACGTTTGCTACATCGCTGGTGAAGGAAGCACGCACCCAGACCACCGCTAACAGAGCTGTAACACAGTGCAGCCACAGCTCGGTGCTGTTTCTGCACCGTGCCATGCAAGATGGCATATACATCTGATTTTCCTCCTTCTCCTCAGTCTTTTATTTTTGACGACGCACGTTACGGGTCGGTAGGGTTCTGCTGGCCCGGGACCCAAAAGGTTTTCAATGCACTCCAATCCAGTTTCCATTCTTCACCAGAAGCAAATAAAAAAATGCACCCAGTAAACAAAACAAAAAACTAAAATAAGGACGTATTCAGACCTGACAATTTGCTTCGTTTTAAACAAACCAGAGTTCGTTTCCAGCGTTGGTCCGGACCTTTAGTGCAGGTGTGAATACACTCATGTGAACTCTGGTGCGGATCAAACAACCGGACCGAGACCTACTTTTTGAGGTGGTCTTGGTCCGCTTCCAAACGAACTCTGGTGCGGTTCACTTCAGTTCACTTCTGGTGTGAATACAGACTGGACTCTAACCGAACCAACTGCATTAAACATGCACCTTTTTGGACTTCACAGGCCACCGTTGCTGAGCTAAATAAACTGAAAACATACCTGTTTCATCGTCTCGTGTTAGCAGCTCTGCTGCAGCATGTAGAGGGTCAGAACACACAGAGCACCTCGTCTCCTTTGGGTCGCGCGACACATTTACTGACGCCGCTCCAAAATTAGAATATCATCACGGAACCACCATTAAATTATCTGCTTCTGACATTTTAAATGTTGTTGCAGTTGTACTATCAGTAAAAATGTGCACATCAGAACCGCAGCATGCAGGACTTCCTTGTTTTCTTCTGGGTCTGTGGCTCAGTCCCACCCCCGTCCTTTTTGTCCAATYGGAGCAATGATCGTCAGCCTCGTGGCTTTGTTTACAACTTATAGTTCATTTGCAAAAAAAAGCACAATGTGAATGCAAACCACACCAAATGAAAAAAAATGAAGTCCACTTTTGGTCCGGACCAAACAACTGGACCAAAGGACTTTCCTGGTCTGAATACACCCTAAAATAAATGCCAAATTATGTAACGGATCCAACCCGTTTCTGTCCAAATTACAGACACTCCTTTTTGTGTTGGATTAGTTTCATCACAGGACCTTGGAGTTCAGCGAAATATAGTAGGTCGTTTGCGGGGGAATTTTTACTTTACAAATTACTGACATGACTGATTCTCATGAGATTAACAACACAGACAATCTCTGCACTTATTACAAATATGGGGTCCCTAGGTAAAATAATCCCACCAGAATATGGTTTTATGGTAACTTTAATGCCAGAATTTGCCCCAGGTTCAAAAACTGATGATGTGATTTTACAAATGCGGACATAATCATCAGACTTTGATTATAAAAAGGTATTCATGAATCACTTCCTCTTTGACCTGATTCTACAGAGGAGCTGTGTTTTACCTGAGCCTTTCAGAACACAAAGAAACAACTGTTTCTATTTTGGGTTTAGTTTCTGAGGTGTAGAGTTTGACCTGACTGACCTTTGTGTCTCCACCTCTGCTGATCCGCTTCATTTCTCCTGCTCGTTGCCTTCAGATCTGCACCACAGCTCCTCCTTCATTATTCACACATCTGCTCATTTTGCTCGGTGTGATTTGTGTCTGGTGCTGTTTTTGTTGTTGCTGCAGAGAACGTCAGTGTGTGTGTTGGTGCCTGATATGGACAGTACTGTGAAGAAGAATTAAAACAACTGGAATATTTTCAGATTGGTTCTTGAAAAATTAAAATTTGTGTTTAGTATTTTTTTGCTGTAACGATGTTTCTTGACAATAAATCTCATATTGTTAGAAAGCCTCTTAATTTTAAAATTTAAATGGTGGCACATTTGTAAGGAACATGCGTTTGAGGGATGAGCAGAAAAGCTGTGGGTTGTACACATGAAAAACTAGCTAAATCCTCATCAGGTGCTGCCAATCAGCTGCCCAATATAAGATTTATTGTTACAACAAAGAAATAATCTACTAAACTTAAATTTCCTTACCTATATTTATAGTTTATATTGTTGTTGTAATCTTTTAATGTGGTCTGGATCAAAAATGTTGTGCTTTTTAAAGGTCTTTTAAAGTTTTTATTTGGACTTTGGCTGCTTTCTTGCTTTTTTCATGTCGTGTGGCGATCCTAAATCCTGGTCCTCGAGGACCACCGTCCTCCATGTTTTAGATCTTTCTCTACGCTGACACCTGATTTGAAGGATTTTGTGGGAAAACAACTGAAACAGTTGTCCCTGAGGAGCAGATTTTAAAACCAGGAGTGTAGTTTGTGAATAGAAGATGAGACACGTTGAGAAGATTTGTCTCGTGTAGACAAACTGTGTCTGAAACAAGACCTGATTCAGGTGATGCATCCCCCCATCGCTCAACCTTTTCAGCTAAAAGATCTTTCAGAATCATTTTGTTGGTGCTAAAACTTACTTTATTTTTTATCAAACTGTTTTATCTTTGGTTATTTCTAAATAAATAGGAACAAATGTTGTATTTGTGACATGTCTTTGGTAACAAAATGGCTAAACTTCCTTTTTAAAGTTTGTGTGTCCACACACTTGTTCAACCCTTTAGGACAGGGGTCTCCAAGAAGCTCGTGAGCTCATTAAAGTAGCTCTTTAGTGCTTATATTTGTAGCAAAATTTAATTTGTCACTGGTCAAACAAACTTTCATTTATATCCAATCAATCCATAGTTGTTTGGCATTTATTTTTGCACACACTTTTCCTTGAAACACATCGTGCCGAGCTCCTGGGAAACCCCTCCCCCCCGCTGCAGCATACGTCACTGCGGGGGGTTTCTTCCCTCTGGAGTCTACAATGCGGGAAAAAAAATCAGAGACCTGTCACCCGATGTTGTTTGTGATCCATCACATCAAAATGAGGATTAAGTCCAAAAGTGGTATACGGAGAAAAAGGCAAATACAGTTTTTTGACTAAAATGTTAACAAAAATTGCATTTTGTCACAATATAATGAATAAATGCCTTACTAATGTATATCATTTGAATGAACTGTCTGAAATATAATCATAAAGCAAAATTTTGAAGCACTTTTTTGAGCAGTAGCAACAAAAAACTTGATTTTGAGAAAAGAAAATGCCTTAAAATGTTGAGATTTTCCCTGTGAGTTAGCAAAGTTTTGTTTCTTTTTAGCTGGGAAATCTCATTATTCAAATGTAATTTTGAGGTTTCCTCTTTATAAGGACATCAAAAATTCCTCATTAAAATTACATAAAATTAGGATTCAGACTAAATATTTATGTATTATTGTAACCAACAAGATAAATTAAGTCATATTTATGGATTTACTTATGATATCAGAATGATCCAAAATGTAGCTTTTAAAGTAAAGAATCTGAAAATGTAATTAGGTTATTTTGATCAAATTTGACTTAATCCTCATTTCGATATGATGGGTCACATATTTGCAATATTCTGTAAGATTTCTGGATCTGATTCTGGTCAGGCTGAAGTAATCTTCAATCAGATTAAAATACAAAAGGAATGTTTCCAAATTGGTGCTCTAAAAGCGCTTTCAGAAAATATTGGGCAACATATTAACAATGCAAGTTATCAATAAACACCCCATTTTGTTTTCATAAAAATACTTCTCTCTCTCTCTCTCTCTCTCTCTCTCTCTCTCTCTCTCTCTCTCTCTCTCTCTCTCTCTCTCTCTCTCTCTCT
>NW_013952531.1:1255158-1259274 GCF_001266775.1 Austrofundulus limnaeus | reverse complement strand
GAAAAACAGGGCACGGCTGATATTGATCCAAATAGGCAACAGGGAAGCTGGTACGCCTCACTTGTTAGATTAGTCGKTRCYTCCRYGCTCCCACCGCCACGCGTCCAGGCCGGCAAGTCCACCCCAGGCGCTCCGTCCAACTTACGTCCGACTTAATCCTCATTTCGATATGATGGGTCACATTTGTGCCAAAAGTGGCTCTTGGACAATGTTGTTTTGTGAAAGTAGCTCTTAAGAAGAAAAAGGTTGGAGACCCCTGCTTTAGGAGCATTTTTATGACTAAAACAGTTAACTTGGAGATGTTCCTCTGAAAACTGTCAGCAGTGTAAAAAGCAACCAAGGTCCAAAGGAAAAACAGTTGAATGTTTTATAAAAGCCGACGAACTATTGAAATCTCATCGAGAATGTCCAGCTCTTTTTGAATAAAAATGAAGGAATGACACAAGACTTTTGCACAGTACTGTAAGACAGAAATGCTGAATTATGAAAGAACCACGTGGAGCACCAGAAAGTTGAGTTTGGCCGTGCCCCTCTGCCATTTGACCCCTGCTGCAGTTCAGTCGACTGGAAGCAGCAGCCGCCTGCTCCTCCTGCTGAATGTATAAATCCTGCTTCCCTTTTTTTTTTCTTTTTGCATAATTTGACAGCTTCTTTGTTTAGTGCTGACTCAGCACTGCTGCAGTTGCATCCCATCATTTCCTCGAGCATCTCTTCAGCCGGCTGCTTATTGGTTTCATCGATTTCTTTCTTCTTTTTTTTTCTTCGTCTTCGTTCTGCTGGTGGCTGGCTGCTGAGCTCGGAGCCACGTGTCTTTAGAGCCTGGCCACGCTCGCTGCTCTGTGTGCGTGCAGCGCCGCCGCTCGCTCACTTCCTGGCACATCTCCATGACCGCCCGTCTGCGGCCACAATGGGCCTTAGCATGTAGAGTGATTAGTGTTTCTGACCCAAACGCAGGTGTTTAGTTAAGGTTTTTTGTGTTTTTTTTTAGTTTGTCAGACTCTTTTGATGCTCACATAAATATAAAGTTTTCTGTTATTCGATTAAGTTTTGCTTCTTAAGGAAGAGTTTTAATGATTGTTGTTGTGTTTGTGTGAGTGCGTGTCATTTCTCACACATCACCTCTCACATGACCGGTCTCTCACTAATAAAAGGGGGATTGAAGCTAAAGATAGATTAGAAATAACTGTGAAGGTTTTAGCAGCCTGCTTTTTTATTTGATTTAATTAAATTTTTATTTTTTTATTTTTTGGCTTTTCCCCTGTAAACATCCAAAACATACCAATCTGCTTCTGCACTCCGTTTCCTTGTCTCCTCACCTCCACACACATTTTTCTCGCTGCTCTGCCACTCTCCTCATCTCCATCTGTCCCTGTCGCTCACTGATGCTGTGATCTATCTGCTCAGGTGTATTCTGTCCACCTGAGCTGTTTATTTCCACTGGAGTCATCAAGCGTTCAGCTTTATTTACTCATTTATTCATAAGAGAGACAATGACTCACTAATGTCAGGTTGATGTGAAAAATTGTGATTATTGTTGTGTTTAAAGAAATTAGTGAAGCAGTATGATTTTTGTACCTGTTTGCTCTGTAATATTTCTAATTTTTTTTATTTAAACTATAGTCATTTGATGCTTTTAAGCAACTTTGTAAACAAATGTCCTCGTTGTTTTGTTTGTGCTTTTCGGTGTGTTTTCTCGTGATAGAGCTTTATTTAGCTACCTTAATCCTCACTTGTTTTGTTTGTTTTCAGATTTGTTTTCAAAGTGTCTACATTTGTGCATAAAAAGTTGACACCTCCAAATATTATCATTAAAACTAACTTAAAAACACTGAAAAGAGAAATAGAAAACTTTGCACAAAAAGTAAGGAAATTAGTGTTTGGTTGATTATTTCTTTGTTGTTATGATGCTTCTTGGTGATAAACCTCATATTGTTGGAGAGCTTGTTAATTTCTCTTTTAAATGGTGCCACGTATGTAAGGATCATGCATTTGTGGGATGAGCAGTAGAGCTGAGTTTGTGAGTTTTGTGGCGGCTGTGAGTGGTTAGGGGAGTCGTCCTGGAACCGGAAGGTCACCGGTTCGATCCCCGTCCAGTCGACTCAGTCGTGTCCTTGGGCAAAACACTTAACCCACCTTTCCTACTGATGGTGGTCAGAGGGTCCAGTGGTGCCTGTGTATGGCAGCCTCGCCTCTGTCAGTGCGCCCCAGGGCAGCTGTGGCTACAAATGTAGTTTGCCATCATCAGTGTGTGAATGTGTGTGTGCATGGGCAGTGTGAAGCGCTTTGAGTGTCCCTGATGGATAGAAAGGTGCTGTATAAGTACAGTCCATTTACCAGTTGTGCACGTGAAAAATTTGCCAAATTTCTACTAAATATCTTATTTAGCTGTTTCTATTGACTCTAGCTATCAGATTTATTGTTAAGCAGCATTTCTACAACAAAGAATCGAACAAACACAAATTTCCTCACTTTTTCTGCTAAGCGTTCATTCTGCGTTAGAGTCAGAGAAGAACAGTGGCAGTAAACTTGAAATAAAACATATTTATTTATTGGTTTAGTTTTACACTCCGGGTTCAGCATTTGTGAGAAACGTGCTTCTTCTCCACTGTTTGTTAAAAATATACGACAAAAAAAAAAAATGCGGTCAGCTCATCTAGTAAAACACGTGAAGTTTGAGGGTAGTGGTTGAAAACCGAATCCCTGAATATTCATCATTATATTTGAAAGAATGTTTTCTGCTGAGTTTCTTTATCTTAGTGGAAACATTAATAAAAAACTGAAACTAAACTCCTGCAGCTCCACAGTAGAAGTGTGCCGACACCAGCTGCAGCTTCATTTATTTATCAGTGTTTTGTTGTATTTTGCCTTCTAAGTCTCAAGGCTTTCTGAAAATCTTTCCAAGGTTTCTTTGAATCTTTTTTCAGCTCTTTCACTTGTTTCCTGTCTTGTGCACGACCTTTTTTCAGACGGTTGTATTTTGCTGTTGTTGTTGAGCCAATTAACCCAGACTTATGAATTATTCAGGCATAAAAAGGCTCCTAAACTCAAGAGATGAGCGAGTGTTGTGTCTACACGTACAGATGTTTTATACAGATGTTATTCAACCGCACTTCAGCGTTTGACAAAAGCTTTAATTGTTGCAATAAATTGAAATTGGCTTAATAATTGGCAAAAGCAAAAGTTTTTGCCACTTAAGCTCATGATTGAGACGATGAACGTAAAAAAGAATAATTGCGGTTTCCAAGTCTCTCCCAAGACTGAGCCCTGAATAATCCACGCAATTAAAATTTAAGACGTGTTTAATTGATATGGAGTTATATTTAGAGGCAGAAGCTGACCTGAGAATCTACAAACACAATCTTGATTAGAGTTAATTGTGCTTTGAGGAAATAAAAGAGAAAAGAAAAATCACCACAGAACAATTTGAACAGATTGTAAATACAGTTGGAAAAATAAAAATAATAATAACATTCCAAAATAAACCAAACAAACCTAGAGGCAGGAGACTAATTTAAAGATAATTACTTCCCAAACCCAAATGAAGCAAAAGGGAGTAATACGGTAGGAAATTAAAACAAAAAAAGCCCACATGCAACATGTTTTTGATCATCAGTGATCTTCCTGAATCTTTCTTTTTAGCTCACTTTTTTCTTTCCTTTTTTATCTGACAGCAGCCGTGGCTGATTCAGGGTTGCTTGTTGTGGTGGTTGCCTGTCTGTCAGTGTGTCCTCCCGTCCGTCCGTCCGTCCGTCCGTCCGTGCTGTCTGTGCTCTTGTGGTTGCTGGGACAGATGCACTGATGCCTGTGATTCAATGCTTTATCTCCACTAGCTCCAGTGTAGGTTGGAGGGGCTTAAAGATGATCGCAGGAGGACCTTCAGCTCTCGAGTAACTATCCTGCCCCCCCACCCCTTCTCCTCCCCCCACCTCCCTCACCTTCCACCGAGGAGCGTGCACAACAAACGGCACGCTCTTTGCCCTCCCCAGCTTCTCCTCCTCGCTTGCCTCGCTGTTTCTCTGGCTCTCACTCGCCCATCTCTCTCTCTCTCTCTCTCCCTCTCTCTCTCTGTCTCTCCGTCTCTCTCTCTCTCTCTCTCTCTCTCTCTCTCTCTCTCTC
>NW_013952531.1:1247609-1253802 GCF_001266775.1 Austrofundulus limnaeus | reverse complement strand
GTTGCGTAGCCTCGTCTGACGTAATCACGCGTTGCGCAGCCTCGTCTGACGTAATCACGCGTTGCGCAGCCTCGTCTGACGTAATCACGCGTTGCGTAGCCTCGTTTATTTGCATCAAACAGTCGAGAGGGAAACTAGATGGAAACAGTCTAGATTCCTATTTTTATTTATTTAATTATTTGCGATTTTTGAAAAGTTCGATAAAAATTCATTCTACAACTGAATGGAAACACGATGTATTTCTGTCGGGGTTCTCGCTCTCTTCATCATACTTCTCTGTTGTCTCCCCTCTCTCTCTCTCTCTCTCTCTCTCTCTCTCTCTGTCTCTGTTCTCTCCGGTTAACGTGCTCTGCTTTCAGTAGCTCTGTCTGGTGGATGTCTGTTAAGTAGATGTCATTGAGACTAGTCTTTATTGCTTTTATTTCTCTCTGTGTTTCCGTCTTTCTGAAACGTCTCAGTTCCGTAGTTTAGTGGAGTCTGTCTAGTCCGTGCTTCTTTTATTTATTTATTTATTTTTTGTCACTTTTCTTTGTCTCCGAGCCGGAGGACCACGTCATGCTGATCGTCACAACTTCTTTTCTGGTCTCTTTACCTTCGCCATCCCATACCCTCGCCACCTCACATCCACTCCCTCACCTTGGCTGTTTGGTGTTGCAGTTTTATTCTGTAGCTCATGAGGGAGGGGAGGAGAGACCTTCACCTTCATCGGGGGTGTTTTGGTTCTCCATACAACACACCCAACATTTTCAATGACTTTGATCGCTCACAGCTGTTGAGATGAAAGGCAGGACTCACAGATCCTAAAGTAAATGAAGGGAGCAGACAGAAAATAACTACAAACTGTTTGATTTCAATCAAAACATAGGAATACAAAGATCCAACAGCAGGTCTGTTTTGGAACACGTTCATTCTTTTAATGGTCCTGTTACGACGTTACGTAGAACATTCATTCACTAAATCTGCACTGAATCACATCTTATTTCCTTTAATTACTTCCCAAGGCTGAGCTTCCCAAAAGCATCAGAGAATACTTTCTTTATGAAGAGTTTTAAAGCTGTGTTGTGACATCCTGACATCAGAGCTTTTTGTTGTTTAGTTAAATTTTCTTTTTACGAGATAGGCCTCATATGCACCGACGAATCAGTAAATTTATGCCTCAGTTTTATTTGACTGTTGATCTTGTTGCACCTACTTAAGTGTGCTGATAAATTTCACTGGAAGGACGCTGCTGTAAGAAATAAGGCACTGTTCTATCAATGCCATCACAGATAAATGTATACAAATGCATACAAAACAAAACAAAAAATGATAAAAAGTGATAACAAAATTTAAAAAATTAACATATTTTTAAAGAAATGGGAAGAAGTAAAAAACTTATTTAATCCCACCCTTCTCCGAAGCTTATTAACAAAAAAATAGTAAATTCTTCTTTTTCCTTATTCTAAGTTACAATTTCATAAAGACTAAAACAACAATCTGTTTACCTAGAATTTTATATAATACCAGAATATATTCATAAGCATAAATGCAGTGTGTATACACACATGTACGCACATACACAACCCCAAACATATTGCAAAAAACCAAAAATAAATAAATAAATAAAAATAATAATAATAATCAGACACACTCAGTATCTTAAAAGCTTTAATGTGTGCAGTTTGCTCATAGCTCACCATCATGCTTGAAAAGGACTAAAATGCAGCCTTTCAGAGAAAAGGGATATCTGCAGAGTTTCTTGGTGAGTGGGAAGAATTTGTCAAAGACATGATTTGTCAGATTGACTATTTTGGGCGGGGTTTGAAGAATTCATGACAGTTTGGTTCGATGAATGCTGGGTAGCTGGTGACCCATGTAGCTCAGTCGAAACGGCCAGGAAACCCCTTTATTTTTGAAGAAAAATATACATTTTTGTCATAACTTGAGACAGGAAGGTGCTAGAGATATAAAATTTGAATGCCGTACATGTTGATGGATGTGTAACAATTTGGCTAAATTAAAACAGCTTTAACCAGCCTGGAAAACGACTGCTAATTTTAAATATTAATAATACTATTAGTCATGAATTGAGACAGGAAGGTGGTAGTCACACCAAATTTGAAATGAATAAATTACAAAATTAGAAGCACTCGGAGAGCGCAAACCTCAGCCAAGACCAATTTCCCCATCCTGTAATAGAATTACAAAGGGCACACCAATACTACAGTGCCACCTGCTGGACACTTTGAAACCCACGCCCTGTGAAAGCATCACAGCTTTGCCGATGTCAGAGTGTTAAAAGAAAAAAAAATTCCTGTATCCGCATCGTGATCCGGAACATCACCAAAATTTAAAGTTGTCTTACATGAGTCAGTACCCACATCTGGTAAAAATGTCATGACAATCCGTCCACAAGTTTTTGAGTAATGTCCACAGACAGAACGACAATGACAGACAGACGGACAGACATAAGCGACCGAAAACATTACCTCGCCCTTGGCGGAGGTAATAATACTATAAATATGGTGAATAAATGGTAAATGGGCTTAAAATACAAAGCGCTTTATCGAGTCCCATTAATATGGGATAATACGTAGAATACGTAATACGTAATAGACAGTTAGATTATATTATCATCTTCAAAATTATTTTACTTTTACCATCGTTTGACTTCCCCAACAAGACAAGTCACTCGACCAATCACGATTTTGCCAAACTCCGCCCACCCCAAGAACCTCTGCCAATGGCTGTGTCCAAATTCGGGCTGGGTCTTTCGAAGGTCCTTGTCTATCAGATTTGGTGGACCAGGTCCTTGGTTGACCACGAAGACCGGAAAAACGTGGCTGTGAATTTGGACGGTCTAGCGTCCTGTCTTTACTCCGGCATACTCCTGGCAAACGTGATGATGCTAAACAGAAGCAAAAATAGATCAAAATATCAATATATTAGCTTTATTAATATTACAAAACAACAAAATTAGCTTAAAGGCAATATCTGAAGAACTAATGAACCTGCCGTAGGTGCATGTTTATTTCTCTATAGCAGCTGGTTTGATTTCTGGTGAGAATAATAAAACATGTTTATACAAATGATAAAAGCATTAACAACACAATTGCTTGAAACTTTTCATTTTTATACCGCCAGATTTTTTATTTAAATCTGTACTCCTTTTTCTCGGTGGGCCGAGAATGATCTATCGGACCCTTTTCTCAAATTAGGGGAAAAGGAGGACGCATTTGTCAGCAGCATTGGAGGAGTCTCTGAATTTGGACACAGCCATCGATGGTTAGGACAAACTCCGCCCACCCACCAAGAACCTCTGCCAATAGCTGTGTCCAAATTCAGGGCCTGGGTCCTTCAAAGGACATGGCCTACCCGGTCTAGGTGGGCCGGGTCCTTGGTCAACACAGCCAAAAATGGTTTGGAGAAACTCCGCCACCCACCAAGAAACTCCCCCTATGAACTACAAAGACCCCTACTTCGCCTTTCAGATGGATGTAAAATAAAAACTTGAGCTGAAATATAAAAACAGAGGACCATAATGTCAAACTTCTTCTTGTCCCAAAAATGATCTTCTATATAAACGAATGCAAAAACATTAGTAGTCATTAGCAGTGGTGGACAAAGTACTCAACTCTAGTACTTGAGTAAAAGTATTGATACTCATGGTCAAATCTACTCCACTACAAGTAAAAGTTACTCAGTCAAAAATCTACTCAAGTAAAAGTACTGAAGTACTTACTTTTGAAAATACTTAAGTATTCAGAAGTACATGCATTTTAAAGTACTTAAGTACAAAGTAAAAGTACAAATTACATTCTCTTTTTTACTTTTCTTTTTTTTGTCACTTCAGTAGAAAACGAAACTTAATATTAGTTTATTTATTTTATTTATTTCTTCATCATCATTGACTTTTTTTAAGTGAAGAGAAAATGGAGACGGAGAGAAAAACAGAGAGAGAAGTAATTAGAAAGATAGAAAGATTGAAATAGCGATTAGAAGTATATTAAATTTACACCAACAAAACACAGGACCACACACCCAACATCTGTCCGCTCACCTGAAAAATAAATGGATAAATACATGGAGGGCATACATAAAAATATACACATACCCATACATATATAGAGATATACATACATACATGCCTACATTCATAAATATTGTCTGTATATACACACAGACATATATATATACACACTCAGTGACCAGTCAGAACCCCCCAGATCAGAGCACCTGTTTGTGAGCAGTTGTGAACATGCGTGTATATACAAGATTTCTCCAATGGAATATTTAATAGTGACTGTGGAGGACCGAGACCCAACCCCCAAGACACGAGGCAGACAGAGGGAAGACCAGAGTCCAAGGGTCTGAGAGGGATCCCGAGCACAGAGCCCCAAGGGGCACCCGCACGGTGCTCTAAGCTAGCAGTTAGCACACAATGGTAGACTATTTTTCAATCATCTCTCACAGCATTAAACCACAACCACTCTAACCAAAGTCAACTTCATTTAAAGGGTTTAAACTAGTGAGAAAAATGTTTGCTGACTTACCTCAATGTGCTTTCTCAGGTTAGATGGTGAGTTATGGAATGCTGAAAGGTACTTACCCGTGGTAAACAGAGAAGACATTTGAACTGATATGTATTATTTTTAAGTCCTAAAACCTCGAACATTGAACTGAGATGTGGCCATGGGTGTGCTGGTTTCTCTCCTTGCATTTCCTCAATGGTTTCCATTGCATCTTCTTCTTTTGTCTGGTTCTGCTTGAAATGAAAGTAAAGTGATGGGAGCGCGCGCTCCGCTACCGAGAGTTAACGAGTGTGACGTAGGCTATAAGCTACGCATGTGATTGGTTACCTTTGTGAAGAACATAGCTTGTGGCCAATTGCATTTCATGAAAAGAAAAACCGGAACAACAGATTTTTTTCTTTTCTTTTTTTTTTTTTTTACAGCGGATTATAATATGCTGATCTAAAAGGAACGAGTAACTACAAGCTTCCTAGAAATGTAGTGGAGTAAAAAGTACAATATTTGTCTTTGAAATGTAGTGGAGTAAAAGTAAAAAGTTCCCAAATAAATAACTACTCAAGTAAAGTACAGATACTCAAAAAATGTACTTAATTACAGTAATAAAGTAAAAGTACTTTGTTACTGTCCACCACTGGTCATTAGTAGTAGTTTGCTTGTGGTTTAAATGTCTTATGGAAACGGGACACATAATTTATGGCAAATAAAAAAACTTATTTTTTGGGGGGGACTCAGCTCAGTTTTTAACCATCTCTGCTCTCCTCCCAACCCCGCCATAGATTATGAGAGGCTATCACACAGCGTCAGCGATTTCCAGCGAAATCTCCTCATCCTGCACCACATCTGAACAGCCACTACCTAAACGCAGCTCTACATGTCCACTACATTCAGTGTTAAACCGTAACACAGTGAATACATCGTTGACGACATTGTGATGCAGTACTGTCACTCTGTATGTTGTTGCCTTTGTCCGTGTAGTCTCTTTAAGCACTTGAATAATGTTTGTGCATTTATCAATGTCACTCTCACCTGTTATGTAAGTGATCATAATGTAAGAGATGTAGCCATCTCTCATCAAGCAGGACAAAGTGCACAGTGTAGTGTGACACAGCTCTTGCTAGCGCTTCTGAATGTTGTACGAACAGCTTGTCTTCTCCGTGTCAAAAGATCAGCCCGGTTTATCTCAAATTACCACCACTTCTGTTCTCCTTTTCTCTTCTTTTGCCCTTCGTCTGTTTCTCCCAACCACTCTGTCCGTCTCCAGGTGCAGTCACGATGCAGCAGCAAAGAAAATATCCTAAGATCAAGTAAGTGTTGCTGTTTTTCCAGGGTTTTAAACGTGAAGTGACGATGTGAGTGTGAGTCATGTGTGTATGTGGATGTGGTGTTTTTTGCCAGAAGTTGCACAGTCAAAGTTGCACAGTCAAAAATTACCACCAATATTTTAGTTTTATTTAGCCTTTTATAAAAAAAAAGAACAGATTTATTTTTCAAAGTCAGTTTTTCACCATATGATTCATACATTTATAGATGTCATAGTTTATAAACTAAATATTTAACTTACAAATTAAATATTTAGTTAACAAGCTAAATATTTAACTTGTGACTTAAATATTTAGTTTTGAGTTAAATATTTAAGTTAAATATTTAGGTGGCTAGCTAAATATTTAACTTAAATATTTAGG
>NW_013952531.1:1234424-1246839 GCF_001266775.1 Austrofundulus limnaeus | reverse complement strand
TATATATATATATATCACAAATAAAATTAAAAGAAAGGCAGCAGCGAGAAGAAAAAATCTTGCATCTGCCCCTTTTTCCCAAGAATAAGTTCATGTGACAAAAAAATCTATGTTATTAACAAAACAAAAACAAGAACATCTAATCCCTCTAGAACAGGGGTCTGCAACCTGTGGCTCAAGGGCCACATGAGGCTGTTTGGGCCCTCTGCAGTGGCTCTTTGAAAATGTGGCCAAACATAACAGAATATTTTTTTCTGTTTGTTTTTTATACCCACAACAGAAATCAATTTGTATGCAAATATATGCTCAATACTACTAATACAAAAAGTAAAACCTGTGGATTAGCTCATGCTAGCCTGTTGTTTACTTAAATAATCCAACTTATTGCTATGATCTTTCTCTCAAATCTATCATAATTACCTTTTAAAAAATTTGAAGACTACGTAATAATAATTAGAAAATAGTTTATTTGTACTAGTTTTTATGAAATTCAATATAAACTATATAAAGTATTTTTTTGTTTACATGGAAATAGTCTTTTCATTTGTCCTAATGTGTAAAAATAATAATAAATATTAAGATTCACAGTATATATTTTTGTTTTATAATGTCACCTCCACTGGCCATAAAGGTTCCCAAAAAGGCCCGCGGACCACCAGTTGATAATCACAGTTGTAGCTTGTTTTACGGCTCTGGACACATTTTATCAGTGAGCTGAGGAGCAGAAAGGGCTCTTTTGATCGTAAAGGTTGCAGACCCCTGCTCTAGAACAACAAGTAGATACACATTATACTGTTTCGCATTTCTTTAACAATCCAACTATTATCGTTTATCGCAGTAATTTCTGAGACAATTTATCGTCCAGCGAAATTTGTTATCGTGACAGGCTTAGACGTACCAACCAGTGTCCCAGTCTGTGCTTTTGCAAATTTATGCCTGCAGACAGAAAAAAAAACATCACATTGATCTTGTTTTCCTATTGAGAATGCTGTGCATATTGATGTTTTTTATATAAAAAATAAAAAAGTTATATTGATTGGCTCTCCATCTTTACAGGTCACAGTGCAGTGGACATCACAAAGGTGGCCCGGAGACACCGCATGTCCCCTTTCCCCCTCACCTCTATGGACAAGGCCTTCATCACTGTGCTGGAGATGACCGCCGTCCTGGGCACCGAAATCATCAACTACAGAGGTGAGCCGGGGCCGTCGAGCAGCTCTTCTTCAAATCCCCTGTTTTGCTTTTTGACATCCTTAAAATACATTTTCGGTGCTTTTTTGTTTTGTTTTTGTGACAGCAGCTGGGTTTTTAAACCACACGTTTCAGATCAGCGCAGCGACTCGCTCCGTTCAGGACTTGACACCTCTTAATCAGCAGTTTCTGCCCGCTGGGAGAAAACGTCAGTCGCTCTGACACACATTCCCTTGACCACAAAAGGATATTGAACAAAGCTCGCCTAAAGATAGCTGCGAGGAGACCGTCACCATGACAACTTTGCCAATACATAAAACATGAAATCTGTTTCTTGTCTGGAAAAGCAACACTTGATGCAGCACCTTCTGAGCCTGATTAAAAAATCATCTGCAGTCATTTTGGACAAAAAAAATGGTGGAATTTATTTTTTCTCTTTATTTCTTAGATCCATCATTCGCAGCAAAACCAGACACATTTCAGTTATATTTCACCAGTAGGATTAGCTGAAATACACAAAACACAAAAGTCAGAAGAGGTTTGCTACAGTCTGCAAAGGCATCCAGCATAAAAACCAAGTTCACTGGCAGAAGCAGAAATATGTAAACTAATTTAAATCTAATCCATTTCCGGACTCTAAAATAGTTTTAATGTTTTTATTTACTTGGTTGCAGTGATTTTAGTTGTGTTGTTTGTTTTGCTAAGCTGCCATGCACATACAGTATGTAAACTTGCACAGATAAGTAGATTTAGCCGAAACGCTGCCGGGGGCTGGGCGGGTGACACAGAACCAAACTGAGGGCCAAAGGGTAAAACACACACTCAACCTTCAAAATACAAAGACAGCAAGAAGGAGAGGGGGCAATACTGGCCCGCAGCTCACATCATTTCTACATCAGTGGCAACAAAGGAAAGGCTTTGTGTTTTTTTCAGAAGTACAGTTGTGTGAGACGGGACCGAGCACAGCTGAGAGGAAAACAGGAAAATATTAGAAATAATTAGATATTTAGAGAGACAACAGCTGGATCTGCTCCTCTTCTGGATTTGAAGCATCTGAAGTCAGACTCTGTCTTTTTAATCTTGGTATCATGAAAATAATGTTTGATAAGTTAGAATTAGCTAAAATGCTACAATATCAAATAAACACTTTTATACTTTTTTTTAACCAGAACCTTGTGTTTTCAGCTTTAATCGCCATGTTCCTTTTTCTACCAATTTATTTTCTGCTTCTTTTTGTAATAATAAATATTAACAGAAACTCTAGAACAGAGGTGCCCAAAGTCTGTCCTGTGGGCAGAAATTGGCCCACCAAGCCATTTGATTTGGCCCCTCAGCAGTTGCCCTGGTTATCAGTTTGTAATCTAGAAGCTCTGTATTTCCACTTCCTCCAGTGACTATAAAAAGGGCTGTAGTGTAGATATAGTCCTTACTTTATTTTAATTAAGATTAAACATGAAGTACACTTTCCAAGACTGCAAATATTTTATCAATTTATAAATGTCCCATGAGCCTTCGCTGCATGAGCGTACATCAGACTTTCTCAAACCGTGAGCCTCTGCACTACCTGCTAGCTTAATCATAAAAAAATTAAATGATTTTACTTAAAAAGTATTTGCATTTCTGTAGGAGGGGGCTTAAGGTGGCATTAAGCTTTTCCCACATCTCTTATACACAAGGTTGAGGAAACTTTTACCGAGGTATTTCTCATTACTTTTAATATCTTGACTGTGCGAAGTGAAAAGTGACACAATAAGGGAACGTTCAGACGAGTTCAAGTTGATTCATAAAAGACTATGCAATCATTTATTTACACAAATTGAACAAATCGTAAGTACACTTGATTGTGGTTATTCCTATAAAAAGTGTGAAAGTTAAATGAGATAAAAATCCGCGTTCGAATTTCAATTCACATCAACTCAGATTACTTATATAGAACAGTAAAACGTCAGTTCTGATGTTAACAACCAAACAATTTTACTGGCACTTTTAGCTTAAGTTTTGGCAAAGAAAAGGAGGAAAGTAAGGTTAGTATGTTACTACTAATTTTACTTTATCCAATGAAAACATTGTAATGAGATTCTCTGTGATTTTTTATACCATTATTAATCTTTAAGGTACGATAAAAGAAAAGAAGTGGTTCTACTTTTCTTGTGACAGCCATTATCATGATTTAACAAATGCATAAACATTCTTAGTTAAACAACAAATGAATCACGAACAGAAGAGATTGTTCTGTCCATTATCTGATTAAGAGAACTGAGGAGTTCTCTTCCACGGTTAGAATGACCTGTCATGGCCTAAATAGAGTTCAGTTTGTGACAGAGTTCCTGTCCTCTCGTCAGGCCTGCTTCGAGGCAGTAAATCTTGTTTCTTCACTCGAGGTGACCCCTACATTTCATGTATTATATTTATAAATTTGTCCTGCAGCCCTCAGATAGATTTTCATTTTGCCGCTCTCTGAAAAGGTTTGGGCAACCTTCGCTATAAAGCATCTTTTTTTAATTCAGCTACTGTTTTGTTTTATTTTATTTTATTTTATTTTATTTTATTTTATTTTATTTTAATCTAAACTCAACACCATCATTTGTTTTTAGCTCTATGTTGTGAGTTTAAACGAATCTGCAGAGAACTGAAACAAAATGAGAGCATCTTCATGTCTGCTGGTTGATGAGTTACAGTGCGGTCCTGGAGTGCTCCTGGTGTCTTCCTGTAAATCTAACCCTTTGTCTCGTCCTACAGATGGAATGGGCCGAGTCCTGGCTCAGGACGTTTATGCCAAAGACAACCTTCCACCCTTCCCTGCTTCGGTCAAGGACGGATATGCTGTAAGAGGTGAGGCATAAATGTTAGGATTTCTGCGTTTTTTTGTTCTCGCTCCACCTCCAAGGACCTGTTCTGTGAGTGACACCGGTGTCCTTTCACTTTAAAATACAGTCTATTTATATAATGTGTAAATTATATTGGAAATGTTAAATGAAAGCGCACATTTACTTATTCTTTCTTTTAGCGGCTGATGGTCCAGGTGATCGTTTTATCATAGGAGAATCCCAAGCTGGAGAGCAGGTTTGTGCCTTAATTTCACTAACATATTTTCTGTTTCACACGTCCTCCTAAATAAACGGAGCACTAATGCTCACTGTCTGCATATTAGAGTAACTTAACTCCTGTCCTTCACTTTGTATTGGTTCCACTGTTCTCATATTACAAGAAGGTTACAGTCATTTGTCCACTTGATGTCCAAGTTTTAGTTTATCGGAGAAAATAAACACCCCAAGTCGGCCTACGTCTGGTTTAATTAATTAAAAGGGCATAAAGTGACGCTGCCACCCAAAGAGAGAACAGTTGTGTTCAGATTTATTTATGTTTCTGATTTCATTTTTTTTAGTCGCATTTACCCCTTTTGTATATGTGAAGCCCACCCACACAGTGATGCCCGGTCAGGTGATGAGGGTGACGACAGGTGCGCCGATACCCTGCGGTGCTGATGCTGTGGTCCAGGTGGAAGACACTGAGCTCCTTCGTGAGTCTGAAGATGTAAGTGTGCTCCATCTGCCAAAATATAAGAAAAAAGACAGTTTTTATGAAAGTTTAGGTCAGAAATTCAGATAACAGATATGATTTCTGTCTTTTAGGGAACAGAAGAGCTGGAGGTACGGATTCTAGTACAAGCTCGTCCAGGACAAGACATCAGGTTGGGTTTTTTTTTTTACTGTTCCAACAGTGAGAAAAAGTAGCTGTAGTGTTTTGTTTAATTAACAGTGCTTATGTCTCCACAGGCCCATCGGTCATGACATCAAGCGTGGGGAGTGTGTTCTGGCAAAGGGCACCCATATGGGCCCTTCAGAAATTGGCCTTTTGGCTACCGTGGGAGTCACAGAGGTAGAAGTTCAAAAATTCCCTGTGGTGGCTGTCATGTCCACAGGAAACGAGGTAAAGCTTTAAAATAAATCTGTCCAAGACGTATGTGCTCCCTAATGGGACACATTTCAGTCTTCCTGTTTTTATTTATGCACAGTTACAGTATTTGCTCTGATGCAGTTTTCAGAAATGAATGTCCTTTCAGGGGCTTCAATTGGGATATGAGTTGTGAACAATTTATTTATCTCCTTTCATGTTTTGTTTTTTATAAATGTGCACATTTCCTATAAGAAATGAATGTTTCATGAAGTGTGTCGTTACCCAAAGTGTCGTCATGTAACGTCAACACACTGAGTGTGGATCAGGATAGATGCACAACACCTAGAGTAGATTCTTAACCTGTGGGCCGCGGCCGAGGGCCTCAAAAGAACAACAGTTTTTAACTTTGGGCCACAGAGGGCCGTGGGACCGCATTGATTTTGAATAAGGTGTAATACACTTTCTCACCACTAGTAGCAGTAGTGCACCACTCAGATGTTTAACAACTTTTTAAATATGTAGAAGAAGAACCTTAGAAACCTGCTGAGAATGGAAACGTGTTTTAAATGAAAAGTAGAAACAAAAATGAAAGTAAATCATCAAAAACACCAAAGTTTGTCACTAATATTAAGAGCAGCTTCTGTTTCTATCATGCAATATTTTAAAAGTTCAAAACACCAAATACAGTTGCAGATACAACTATATTTTAATTTGCACTTTAAATTAATTTTTGTAGTTTATTTTTAAACGTTTTGAATGTATTTTAAAGACATTTTAAACTTGTCAAAAAGCTGTTGTTACTGTTATTGTTTGTCACTAATATGAAGAGCAGCTTCTGGTTGCAAAAGTTTTAAAAGGCTATATTTTCATTTGTACTTTATCAAATTTATTTTTACAGTTTTTTTATTTGAAACATTTACATTAAACATTTTWAATTTATTTATTTTATMCCCACAATTTTATTTTTTTGAATTGTCTATTTTGTTTTTGTTTGTGTTAATATATATATATTTGTGTTTAAGCCTGAGTGGTCTATTGACTGACGTTTGTATTTGTTCAAATAATAGTTATGGGCAGGTTACAATTTAAAAATGTTTGTTATAATCATGTCTTGTGATTATTTGACAGGAGTTTTACTTTTAAACTGTAAGTGTATTTAATTTAGTTATGTTAGTTATGATAGTTTAGTTATGATGTAAATACATTACAAATTAAACAAGATTTAGAATAATTATCATTTTGATCCATACATTGGTAATGTCTGACTGGGCCTCGTGTCACTTTATATTCAACAAATTGGGCCCCGAGGTCAAAAGGTTAAGAACCCCTGACCTAGAGGATATCATTGTTAGGATTGTTTTTTGTTTGTTT
Organism: Austrofundulus limnaeus; assembly: GCF_001266775.1. Lineage (NCBI taxonomy): Eukaryota > Metazoa > Chordata > Actinopteri > Cyprinodontiformes > Rivulidae > Austrofundulus > Austrofundulus limnaeus. Next base: position 1,240,380 of record NW_013952531.1, on the reverse strand, counting down.
TGACCAAAATTGAACCTTAGCCGACAAGAAATATTAATTTTCTCTATCCGTTTCATAAATAATAATGTCTTCTACACACTTAAAGGTTTGTCAAATAATTATTTCTCTTGTGCCCTGGTAGCTGCTGAACCCAGAGGATGACCTCCATCCTGGGAAAATCAGGGACAGCAATCGCTCCACCCTGCTGGCCACCATCCAGGAACACGGATACCCCACCATCAATCTGGGTATCGTCGGAGACAAGTATGACTTAACGTTTAGCCTCTACATACAGATGAATTTGTCGACACCCTTCCACAATGATAAAAACACACAACTGATGCGAGTGGACAAAAGGTGTCTCATCATTTCCGCAAATTTCTCCCATAAATTTTGGCTCTCGTCAACGTGCGTTTTTAAGAATTCCAGTCTGGCTTTTTGGGGTTTTTCTTGAGATGGATGGTGCAAACAAAAAAAAAAAACGATGTACCTTAGAGATCAGCTTGAGTAGTTTCTTTGGCTTTTTTTTCCACCATCTTCACTATTCGTTTGATTGTCCTGGAGTTGCAATGCCTCTTGCGTCCACATCCTGGGAGGTTGGCTACAGTCCCACGAAACTCAAACTTTTAAAAACATTAGCAGCTGCAATCAGAGGAACATGAAGCTGCTTGGAGATGGTCTTATAGCCTTTAGCTGCAACATGGGTATCTATAATCCTCTTTCTGCTGCATGTTCAGGGTAGTGTACACAACACCAAACTACCCCGTGGCATGTTTGTGCTCTTTAAAAAGACTTCAAGGCGCCTGTGATACTAATTAAGGTCAAGCACGACTAAAATGCAAAGATCATTTGTTTCTTTAATGGTGTATTCACACCAGGAAAGTCCTTTGCTCCACTTGTTTGGTCCTTTTATATTTTTCATTGCTCTTATTGGACAGAAATGAAGGGGGCGGGGCAGAGCACAGACCCAGAAAGAAAGATGTGCAATACCGTTTAAAATTTCAAGAGCAGCTCATTTAATGGCAGTTTCACAACGATATGCTTCCAACTTTGAGGCGGCGTTTGCAAATGCGTGCTGCTCATTGTTTGTAGCGCAGTGCTAACGTTAGCAACACTGAAGGGCTGATCGTTACCATGATGCTAACGATGGCTCGTAAAGTCCAAAAAGGCTCATGTTTCCTGTAGTTGGTTCATTTCGAGGCCAGTCTGTATTCACATCAGAAGTGAAACGCACCAGAGTTCGCTTGGAATTGGACCTAGACCATCACAAAAGTGGGTCTCGGTTCCTTGGTTTGGTCCATACCAGGGTTTGCATGAGTGTATTCACACAGGTGAAACAAACTCTGGTCTGTTTAAAGTGGACCAAATGTGTCAAATCTATCCAAAATATTTTGGCATAACTGTAAAATAAACAACAGATTATTTATTTCATTTTGTTGTTGTTTACTCTTTTGTGCCAGTTTTGTTACATACTAGCTGTGTTTCCATTGACCATGAAAATGCGCAAATTAGAATTTCGAAAATAAATTTGCTCAATGGAAACACGTCAATTTCGAAAAAAATTACGTTTTTCGACAAAATGTTTTTGCGCTAGGATGAGGTGGTTTTTCAGCCGTATCGAAATTGGTGTTTTTCGCAAAACTGCAATGGAAACACTTTTTTCACATCACAGGAGTCACGTAATCAACAACCGTCTGTTTCTACTGGTGAAAAAGACGATGATGACGAAGAAGATAACAGGAAGTAGAATTAGTAGTAAAATCACCGACTACAATTTCCCAAAAACACAGCAAACGTAGTCGCTCCGAAGTAGGGGCTTGTCGCTACAAAGCCGACTCTGATGATGAGCGCTAGTGTCGTGGTAGCAACATGCTATGTGTTTACATCCATCGCCTCCATGTTTGTAATGACTTATCATGAGAACAAACTTATTCACGTGACTTTAATAACATTTATTACTTAATGGAAACACCGCAGTTGCAAAACTGTGTTTTTCGAGATTAACAGAATATCGACAAAGTTTTGCACACATTTGCAATGGAAAATTATTATGTACATATTTCAATTTTAATTTTATTGTACTATTTTTCACTATCATTCACGCTGAACTTTGGGACCAGTGCAACCTGTGCAACCAGGTTCGTTACCTTTCATGAACATCTGATGTTTGTGTTTGAGGGAATGACAAATAAATATCCTTGAATCCTTGAAACGCAGCTACAGACAGGATTGAGATCTAAATAAAACAGTTTATTTCACTTTTCATGAGAAATGAAAATGTTTCAATGAGCTGTGGGTAAAAACAAATTTAAACACTCTAACATTCACATGACAAATATCTCACTGCATCGCTCGGTTTTTCTCTTTCTTCCAGTGTTTCCTTTCTTTGTGAGTTATTAGCTGATGTATGGTTTTATTTTGTCTGTGCGTTTCAGCCCCGATGACCTTCTCAACGCTCTGAATGAAGGCATCAGCCGTGCTGATGTCATCATCACCTCAGGAGGAGTGTCCATGGGAGAGAAGGTAAAAAAAAAGAGGTGGAAATAAAATGTTGTTTTGCTGACACCTTGTGGTTAATCAAAATATAAAATAGTTTCTTTTAAAATCTTATTTAAATATTTGATGACAGCATAAGCATGATTAAATTTTTTACTTACTTTTGCATGTCTTTTTTTTAGGATTATCTTAAGCAGGTGTTGGACATTGATCTACATGCTCAGATTCATTTTGGTCGTGTTTTCATGAAACCAGGGTGAGAAAAGAGAATTTGCTTCAATCTTTTGCTTTGAAATCTTTTACTGACAGTTAATACAGCTGCAACTAATCTTTAAGTACATACAGTATCAGTAAATGTTAGTGTAATTGTTTTTTTTTTCCTTTTTTTTCAGTCTCCCAACGACATTTGCCACCTTGGACATAGACGGTGCTCGCAAACTAATTTTTGCCCTTCCAGGTAGTGTGTGAAGTTGAGAGAAAGAGTGATTTAACCGACCGCTTTGTCAGAGATGTTACTCAGATATTTTTCTTTCCGGCCCCCCCCCCCCACCCTTCCCCCATCCGTTCGACCCTGTCTGTCCTAGGAAACCCCGTGTCCGCTGTTGTCACCTGTAATCTTTTTGTCATCCCTGCCTTGAGGAAGATGCAGGGCATTTTGGACCCCAGGCCCACCATCATCAAAGCGAGGGTAAGGATGCTCGGGGCGTCCTGACCTCTTCTCTCCAAGTCCGTCGTTGTTTTTCTCGACGCCAGACAAGTTTTTCTTTTCTCTGAGATGTGGCGCGGGAAAAACACGAGAATATTTACACCGGCGTTTGTAATAAACGGTGTTTCGTTGCATCCTGTTGCATCGGAACCGTGACCATTTTCATCATCAGCCTGTTAATATTTATGACCACGGCGTTTTGCTGTGATTTGGCGAAGGCATCAAGGCCCACGCCGACCCTGAGGCCCGCGCTTGGATGATGAATATTCATAAATGTGGAGTGAAAAACAAAACAGAGTTTTTAAACACAGAGCAGAAGAAGCTGACGACCCCGGCTCACAGGAAGTGAAGGATGAGGTCGTTGACGGCCAACCAGAGGGAAGTTGTTAAAAAGCTGTTAGAAATCAACTTGGACCTGTTGGTGTTGATGTGTCTGAAAAGGGCAGATGTCAGCTTGTACGGATTGTCTCCCAACAAATTTTTACAAAAACTCACTTTCAAATTTATTTGACGTCTTAGAGCCTGTAGGACTTAAAAAACAATAAATAAAATCAAACAACCTGCTTTGTCACTAGAAATAAGTTTGCCACCTCTCTCTCAAAACTAACTTGTCTCTTTAAGAGCCTCCTACCGTTACTGACGCTTCCACTTCAGCACATCGTCACAATGCTTCATGCCGTTTACAACCATTGTATTTTATTGTTTAAAAAAAGAAGCAACATTATATAATATTGGTTTTGGAAAATGAAAACTCAGGATACAGTTGACCCTGAACTCCAGGGAGGAGTTTTGGGTAAATAGGCGGAGCTTTGTGAGCAAGTGTTTAGGTGTCCGAACGGCTACCACAGGAGACTCGAGGATTCCTCAAGCACGCACGAATGAGTCAAAGCAACATCGTAACGAGCTCAAACAAGTTGATTTTGCATAACAGCCCTGATTTAATACGAGTGCAGAACTGATTCAAAGAAATCATGTGAAAAACACGTAGTTTCAGTTCATCGTCTGAGTTTGAGAAGTCCTCAGAAATGTTGCATTTCTTAACAGACGTTTTGGTTTTAATCATGTTTTTGTTCCTAGTTGTCGTGTGACGTGAAGTTGGACCCACGCCCTGAATATCATCGCTGCATTTTGACGTGGCATCACCAGGAGCCTCTGCCGTGGGCACAGAGCACAGGTACAAAAATCCACGCCGGCTTTTCTAAACAACATGGAGTGTCTGCTGTTTTCTCTCTCTGTCAGGTGGAATACGAGATTTCAATTCTTAAAAATACTTTATTGATCCCAGAGGGAAATTAGGTTTTATTAGAACTACCTTTATTTTATCTCTCTGAACCTGGAACTTAAAACTCTTAACATAATTACGTTTTGAAGCTTCATTAAAATCCATCCAGTGGATTTTGAGATTATTTTGCTAACAGACTGACAGAGTCGACTCCAACAGTTAATGCTGATTTGATCAAATATCTTGTAGTGCTTGTGTAATGTGTTATGAATGACTCTCAGCTACAACCACACCAAATTTTAGGTCCATTTCTGCAAAATTGCTTGAGTTATATTCATTTCTGTGGTTTCTAAGACCAGTCGGCTGTGGCGACCATCTTGACTTGGATTGATTCCAAAAGTTAATCAGGTGTAGATGTTCATCTTATGATTACTTTCTGCAAGTTTCATTAAAATTAGTTTAATGTTTCATGAGATATTTTGCTAACAGACACAGACATATTATATATCATAGTTTATGATTTGTATTTACAACATAAATTGCAGTTTTTTTTATAATCGTGGATTAGAAGAAAATATTTATTCTGGTTATAATTAATTTCAAATAGTCAGCACAGTTGATCAGAAGGGTCTGGAGCCACCTTGTGTGAAAAACAAAAACTAAAACGGTCTGACACGTGCTGTTCCCTCGGTCTCCTCTCTGCCGCAGGAAACCAGGTGAGCAGCAGACTGATGAGCATGCGCAGCGCTAACGGGCTCCTGATGCTACCTCCAAAAACAGAGCAATACGTGGAGCTGCACAAGGGCGAGGTGGTCGACGTCATGGTCATCGGACGGCTATGATGTCATCAGAGCGGGACGGCGGGACGGCGTCGTATAGCGCGGGTTGGAATGGGTGGTTCACGGTGCATGTCCACATATCATTGACTATTCTGTAATATGCAACGGCACAGCTAGTTTTTATTGATTTGGATAACGTTGAGGTATAGTCAACATCTTGATCACAATAGATACATTTAAAAAAATAATAATTTAAAAAGATTCTAGTATTTCAAACAAAGAAAGTATAACTTTTAAAGAAAAAAATAATTATAAAAAGAGATTTATTCTGTAATATATTATTATGATTATTCTTATTATTATCATTATTCTTATTATTATCATTATTATATTAAGGCAACTTTGTTCCTTTCATTGCAATTGCTTTGTGTGTTCAATGCTAGACCTTATCTATAGCAGTAGCATTTTAATAGACAGCTGTAGGTGCCTGCCAGGACAACAAAAAAAATGGAAAAAATGAAAACTATTATTTTCTCATTTTTAGTGAATTAAAAAAAATAAAGTTTTTGGAGAGTGAGGAAAACATTAGAGAAGGCTCGAGATTTCCCGGTGCTCAGTTCGGAGGAAGAAGGTGCTGAGCGCCCGTCAAGGTGACACTTCTGATTTTCTCTCATTAGTATGCATCATAATGGCTTCACAAAGAGCTTTGCTTGTTGTTTATCTTGTGAGTCTTGTTTATGTGCGCAGTGCCAAAATGCCTGGGCAGGAAGGAGA
>NW_013952531.1:1228763-1234394 GCF_001266775.1 Austrofundulus limnaeus | reverse complement strand
GGTGGGGGGGGCGGGAGGGGTCCAGACCCCTGAAGCTTCCTTATAATCACGGTGACCGGGCGAGCTGAGCCTGGGAGAAATAACCTTTTATTTGATCAACTATTTAAGAAAAATACTCAAAAGAAGCAGCTTCTTTAAGTGCTGACAGCCTTTTTAACCAACTTCACACGAAATGTACAGAGAAAAAATAAATAAATAAATAAATAACCATATTGTACAGATACATGTGACCAGCACTCCTAAGGAAATTATTAAGCAATGAGGAGACATTGATCAACGCTGTACTATAACATTTTCTGTAATGATATGAAACTGATGAAAGAGACTAAGATAATAAAAATCCTTGATCATTATGTAAAAAAAAATCTTGTTGGGTTTCCTTTTTAATAAAATTTATTATTGGAAAAAGTGTTTTTGTCATTGGTGCTAAAAGCTTTTGTAGATAAACCGAGCACGGACTGTGTCTTTTATTTATTTTCTGTTCTGTTTGTTTAAATCTTTTTACTCTGACCTATGAATCGTTCATTTTTTTAAAAGCATTACGTTGTGAAAATCTTTGACGGAAATAATTATGTTTAGTTTTAGAATAATTAAGCTATCGTACACCCCAGGGCCGGCCTGTAGGCAGTATAGGCAGGTGCAAAGGGTGGACAGAGGTCACTGGTATTAGAGAATTTATTTCCCCTCGGAGGGTCAGTAAAGGTTAATTAGTTTAGTTGTTAATTATTAGTAGGCAGCACAGCTTTTTCTGTATCTCCTTTTCAGGTGGTAAAACGCATCACCCAGGACTTGTTTGGTTTTATCCATTTTTTAGATGTGGGTCGTCAGCTATAGATGGTCTTTATTAGCTAAGGGCTAAAGAAAACGTTTGAAAAACCTTCAGAAAGCTTGGAGAAGTTTTGATCAAGAGCGTTTTAAAAGACTGCAAGAAAGAAAACCTTAGAAGCAAAATATGAAAAAAAAAAATAGAGTGGTTTCGTTTTAATTTTACACACTGTGAAGCGAAATGTTTCAAACATTTTACTGTTTATCTATAGTTGTGTGTTTGACCTTACATCAAAGTATTTTTTTCCCCGTTGCTGCTTCTTAGATGAAGAGCAATAATCTGCCGCTTTGGAAACCGTAAGAGGTTTTTCAACGTCTCCGTCTCAACAGAAAGGTAAGTATTTAAGATTCGGGGAGCTTAAAGAAAAAAGGAGTCTCACAAGGAAAAAGAGGTTAAAAGCAGAGATGTCAGAAAGGATTAACCTAATAGGAAATGCAATGAGGGAAAAAAAGGCAGCTCTGGGCTTCAATGGAGGGTTTCGGGGAGGCGGCATGAGATTAGACAGTTTCTGTTCTTCTCTGCGAGATGAAATGACAGCTGATCCCATTAGCTGGAGATGATTAATGGGGCCGTGCCAAGAAAGTAGACATTCATTTATGCCAGCGTGTAAAACGTGTGTTAAATGAAAGGGAGGGAAAAGTGTGAAGATGACTGTAGAAAAAAATAACAGCATATTCTTCATGCCCTAAAGTGCAGTAAGTGAGTTTATTTTATTACAGGATGACTACCTAATTTTCCTGAATATATTGAGCCTGTTCAGACAATTGAGATATAAAAGGGAAATCGGATGATTAGTTTACCGCCTGAAGAAGGTAATGTGGAAATAATTTCCACATTAAAAATAAAACAGGATTGAGTTTGACCTTTAGGAGGTTTATATATGATTAAAAAAAGACAAGTGTAAAATTACAAAATGTTTATAGAGGTTATTAGGTAAAATGTAATTTTGGTGACACAGTAAAGCATCTTTGGCTCCCCCTGGTGTTCATAATGTGATCTGCAACGTTCACAGAAATAAAATGTTTATTATTATTATTGTATAATTATTTTTTAAAGGCAAACTGGAAAATGTTCTGCCCCTTATATATCTGGTTAAAAAAAGCTTCAAACTTATACAACCTCAATAAAAAAATTTTTAACAAAGCCATAGGTATTTTTTTTTCCAAAACTTTATTGTCTTTTTGTTACAATAACCAACAAAAGGAAACTGATATCAGCACAAACACTCTACAAAGATCATGTATCAAATGAAAAACATACAGCAACCAAGGCACATTATAATTCTTGACTTTCAGACTTAATCAAAATTAAATTTTGAACAGAGTGAATTCTGCCTTCTTGTTTTTAGTTCATCTTAAAGTATTTACATATGAATTAAAGTGGAAATCATTAAAGTTCAGGAGAGATCTGGAGGACCTTGCTTTATGTTTATGAAATTTCCTTAATATGATCATTAGATTAATTAAGAAGCACAAATTTTTATCAAAACATTCAAACCTGATTATAACATCAGTGTTTAGTTTTATTCTTGACAAATTTTTCCATGTCCCTCCAAAATCCAGAAGAGTGAGAACAGTTGCAGAGTAAACATAATATAGTCTCTGATTCAACTTGACAATAGGAACAATTTTCAAAGTAAATGTATTAATCACAGTTTAAATTGTTCTCTTACGTTTCATTTGTAATTTTAGGTTCTGAATTTGAAAAGATAATACAACTATTACAGTTTTATCATGTTTGGTTCATGATATGTGCAATTAACTTTAGCCCAAATTTGTTATTTTCATTTGAGGTACTTCTGCTTTATTTCATGTATTCAACTTTTTTCCTTAATATTATTTCCACTCTTTAATTTGTTAACAAAATTTTGCCTAATACCGGTGGCACTTAGGTAATTATGTGAAATGTATTTAAGTCAAGACTAATTTTATTTGTATAGCACATTTCATGTTTTTCAACTAAAATAAAAATTATTTTATGAACATTAAGAATTTGTATATTAAGGTGAGTCAATGTCTAAAGAATTCAGTATAAATATTTTTGCAGTTATTTGATTATTATTCTGATCCCAGTCGTTTTAAATGCAACGATTCGTTTATTTATTTATAATGTACCCATTTACGACAATGTCGTAATGCCTCTGACGGGAGGGTGGCGCTGTTGAGCTGCACTGTTGCCACGGAAACGACTGAAAACAACCGGTGGCGCAGTTCAGCCAGCCACAAGTGTCCCGTCTGCGCTCGGACAAAGCTCTGTCCCGTGAGCAGCGAGCGGTTAACGTGTGAACTTTCTGTTATCCTCGTCTTTTTTCAGCTCAACTCCTCCAAACAACAAGCTGCTCTGACCTGAACTCGGACCGCCGGTCGCTTTGAAGTGGTGAGTGGTCGCTTCTGTAACGGGACAGCTACCGATCAGCTAATATCAGTTAGCGGTACGACGCAGCTAAGCTAAGTCCCTTTAGCTAAACTCGGCTAAATATCAACAATACGTATTTTAAAATGTAAACACTGGACACTCAGAAAGTGTCGTTTTAGTAAAGTCTCAAAACGTAATAAATTAAAGTCAATAATATTGGTCGACTCCAGGTTATAAACTGATAGTTTGGACTCAAAACCCTTCAAAATAAAAGCACCTAATTTGCGTTGTTAAATGTGTCTTTGATGCAAAAAGTGAAGGTTGTTGCACCTAGAATTAACACGCTGCATAATTAGTGTAAAATGTCATTTTGTTTGTAAACTATTTTATTATTACTAATTATTTTATTAGTCCAAACTCATTTGTTTTTAATCATGCTGAATATTTCACTGCGTTTAAAGGCGTGCTTTAAGTACCTGCATATTCTGAATTTATTGTATATTTATGTCAAATCACTAGGAAATTAGTGAAATGTTGATTTTTGTATAACGTGATACCGTGTAGTGTGTAGTTCTGTTTTAGTATTTACCAGGGCTGTCAAATGATTACAATTTTTAATCTATTAATTCCAAAGTAGCTGTGAATTAATCAAAATTAATCACGATTAATCTTAAATTTAATATAAAACTTTATTGCATATTGGTAAAATAAATTACTTGAGTTATTAATTAATATCTTGATTTTGAAATAAGTTTGGTGCTTAAGAAATACACAAAATAATAATAAATCATGAAAATATTACCTTGATTGCACAAAAAAACTAAAATCAGGACCTAAAAAATGCCTCCAGTTAAATTTTGTGCAGATTAATGAGGTTAAATCAAAGATTCAAGGATTTTCTTTCCAAATGAGTACTACATGAGGAATGAAAGATGCATACTGAGGTCACAGCTGTCAGCAAAACATAAATAAAAATAATAAAATAAGCCATAAGAAGAAAAAAGAAAAAAACTGTACATAATGTTTTACACAATGAGTTTTTTTTTACCTTTATTTATGCAGGTAAACTGTTTGAGAACCACTTCTCATTCACAAACATGACCTGGCACTGAGTGCATTGTAATATACAAACCTACATATTCAGCCAGAGTAAAGCCATTGCACATTTTAATCGCGATTAAATTTTTTAATCTATATCCATGCAGCACTAACATTAATCAGAGTTAACTGGATTAATTTCACAGCCCTAATATTTATGTCAAATTACTAGGAAGTTAGTGAAATGTTGTTTTTTATATAACGTGATACCGTGTAGTGTGCTTAGATGTGTGGTTCTGTTTTAGTATTTACTTAATTAAACAAAAAAGTATTAACCTTTCACTTCTGCTTCCTAACCTTTTGACACTTTGCGATCAATGTTTTTTAAAGAATATTGACTTATTTTTGTGATTCTGCAGGTAACCACAGCTCAGTTTACTTCTTGCTTTTACATTTATAACGTTTCTTCTGCCCCGGCACATCCAGGCTGTCCTCCCAGCATCCCTCCAGGTCTTGCCGTGGCCACTGAGCCTGACGTCCCAAGCTTAATTAAGCCCAGGGGAACAGATGGTCTGCTGGCAGCCTGTGCTGTTTCTCAGCAGTACCCTGCCACACTAAATGCAGCTAAATGTTTCTGTAAAGGAGGGCTTTAAAAGGCGTAGAGATAGACTTGCCAGACGTGATTAGCCGTAGAGAGCTGCTACGAGCGGGTAAGGGCTGTCATTTAATTGTCGATGACACGACTGCCTTTGTTACAGGGCTGCCTTTCAAACATTTTATCTGCTGTATACTTTGAACAGTAGCAACAAGTGTGCTATAATACAGATAATTATCTTTAAAGTCTGTAAACTGTAATTTATTCAGGTTATAATAAGCTGGTAAAAAGAGCCACGCTGACTAGCATTTAGTATTATTATAGCTGTGTAAGAACTTTTGTCATAAATTATAGACTGAAGGTTTTGTTTTTCAAACTGACCAAACAAACGCGTCACATCAGCATGTCTCAGTCATATTATCAAATCCAGATTAGTGCTTGTAGCATCCTTAAAAATAGACTTTAATCTACAATAGTCACAACATTGGCCAGTTAGGTAGTAAATAATAGCATTGTGTTAAATTTTTATTATTAGTTTGATTGTGTTGAAATATATACACAAGTCGAGTCAAAGTTTATTTCTGTCACTTGATTAATTGAACTGCTGTGAAATTATTGAAATAACAATAAAATGATGTGCAGTAAACAATAAAACATAATAAATACAATTTTTTTTATTAAATGAGTAAACCGTGCTTGGACAATAAAAGCAAAGACATACTGTAAGTAAGTAAGTAAGTAAGTAAGTAAGTAAGTAAGTAAGTAAGTAAGTAAGTAAGTAAGAAGTAAGTAAGTAAGTAAGTAAGTAAGTAAGTAA
>NW_013952531.1:1225010-1226828 GCF_001266775.1 Austrofundulus limnaeus | reverse complement strand
AGACCCCACTGTGGGTCCTAAAACGTCAAACTTTGGGTCGTTAAAGTGACTGCTAAGAATATTTTTTTATATATATATTTGACAAAAAAGCAGTTGGATAAAAACAATTAGTCTATTATCAATATTTGAATACTTCAACCAAAAATACTTTAATTCATGAGTTTTGTCATTTGTGTTGTTTTATGAAATTTGTCTTAAATTTAATTTCAGTTGACATTAAAAAGTCTTAAATTTAACTTGCTTTAAACTGTAGAAACCCTGTTTTGGCTTCAGTAGAAGCAGTTAGCTGCAGGTATATATGTTGAACAACAGGTGTGCTGAAGTGAGGGGATTTAAGGTGACCAAGGCCAAAAGGCTCCATGTGAAGAATTAGATTAGTGCCCTCGTTACATGAGACCAGAGAGGAGTAAAAGTTGGTCCAGTCCCAACATCTTTTTTTTATTCTTTTGTCAGCTTTGTTTCTAATTTTTATGCAAATTCTCTGTTTGTGTTTCAGGATGAGAGATGACAGAAAACACACAAAGAACCACACCCCACAATGGAGCTCTTTGACCCCTGAGTCGATTGTTTCCAGCAGCAGTTTCTCACAATACTCGGGCAGATTTTCAGGAAACCCTGGGGTGGTTTGAGCTGTACGCCACTGCGACAGGGATGATTACTTCCCATATGAACGGTTACGTGCAGGAGGCCTCCGGTCAGGCCGTGAGCTACAGAGAGAGGGCCGTGGACTGTCCGGGCCAGGAGAGCAGCCTCGTCAAATCTCCTCAGAGCAGCGCCCACATGGAGAGGATCCAGCTTTACCAAGAAGAGATGAGGAAGAGGAGAGAGGAGGACAACAAGGGCAAGCACGACATCGATCCCAACGCTTCGCTGAGGCTCAAGAAGTTGTCGCAGAACCCAAAGGTCGGCATCGACAATCCCACCTTCGACGGGAAGGAGAAGGTTGCTAAAGACCCGACCTGCCCGGACCCTGTGGTCGGTGAGTTGAAGGGAGGAAGGAAGGGTTGAAAGAGGAGGAGCAACGCAAACCTCAGGGAAGAATAGAGAGTTGTGAGGTTTTACAGAAATAAATGAGAACAAAAGAAGTGAAAACAATGAAGGTGCAGAGCAGTGTGGGGGGAGGATGGTGGGTTTTACAGGCTCTCTGGTGGGATTCACACTGATGCTTTCAGTTCAACACAAAATCTAAAAGCTGTCCAATTAAAAAAACATAGAAGCAAATAAACGACGAGTCAAATTGTTGGAATATTTTCAGGTTCTTAACAAGCAGCATGAATTACTATTTTACCTTTTTACAGAAAAACTGTATAAAATAACTTTTTTAAACATTTTTATTGAAGATAATAGAAACAGATTGAAGAACAGCTTTTTCCTGAAAGCCATCACCACTGAACTGTCACATGCACTGCCTCTTGATTTACAATCAGCTAGAAACCCACACACTGTGACAGACCGTGGGACACGTCACTTTGTTAATGATCACCTGCAGTACCAGTATAATCCATATACCTCAACATGCATAATGTGCAATAATGTTTTACTTTCTTCTACTTTAGTGTTACATTTACTACTGACTCTCATTGTGCTTTTTTATTGTTGTATATGTAAAAAACGATTATTTTCTAATCGATTAAACTAACGATTATTTTTTCGATTAATCTATTATTCTAACAACAAATCTAAAAGTTATTCTGATGTGAGTGCACTGGAAATTTAAAATGTTTTCATCAAATTAACAAGAACAGTTCTTTAAGGGACCTTTCTGGGTAGAGTTTGCATGTTCTCTCCGTGCATGCGTGGGTTCTCTCCGGGTACTCC
>NW_013952531.1:1220800-1221970 GCF_001266775.1 Austrofundulus limnaeus | reverse complement strand
GTGTATATATATATATATATATATATATACATGTAGATGTATATGGGCATACTTTAGCACATTTTATTCTTTTATTCTTTCTATTTCTTTTAATGTGTACTTGCACTGATCTAATCTCGTTATGCACGTGTGTAAAGACAATAAAGGCATTCTATTCTATTCTATTCTATATAGTGCAGACACTTTATTATTGCTACGAAGAATGTACATCTGAACTGCAAACCCTGTTTTTTATTGCAGCAGAATTGAACTTTGTTACAGGATTACCTGTTTTCACTGAGGCTAAGCAGCAGGGAAAGCCCCCTTTGCCTATGAACGTTTCTAATTTAACGCCTGGTCAATTTTTATTGTTTATGGTATTAAACTCATTTACAATTTTTAATTTAGGCTGTAAAAAATCTACCTCATAAATGTGGATTTCCATTAGAGTTTATGTGAGTTTTTCTCTAAACTAAAAGTCTTCCTGTACTGAGTTGTGTTATATCAATACAGATAATTGTTTAGGTTGTACTCGGGGATTGTTTGATAAATAATCATCAGATTAGGCTGTAAAAGCATCCTCTACATCTGTAAGGATGAAATGTTGATTGATTTCTGTGTTTGTTTTCCTAATTATGCCTCTTTTTTTTTTTGATCTGCTTGTTTGTCAGAACTGGAGGACTTACTGCAGGCGCTGAAATGGGTGCAGAACTGTTTGCATGATGCTCAGAGCCAGCAGGACGTGGAGCTCATAATGCAGCTCCTAGCCAAGGAGGAGTTCAGGAACGCCTACACGATCTACTCCGCTATGTCCCAGCAGATGAGCCGAGTCAGTCCCACATCGCCCCTCACATCACAAGCACAGGACCTGTGCCAGGAGGTACGCAGACTTGTTCTGTTTCATGGAGTTTATACTGCTTATGTTAATCTGTCAGAACTGTTTACCTTTTAGAGCCGACTGGCCTTAAAATACACAAAAAAAGGCTTTTAATGCAATCATTTTTACGGGTGGTGACCTACATTTTGCTCTCAGAGTAACTTTTTTGCTCGGAGCTTTAGAATCAACATGTCTGTGTTAGCAAAATATCACATGAACCACTAGACCAGGGGTCTGCAACCTGCGGCTCTGGGGCCACATGTGGCTCTTTGGTCCCTCTGCAGTGGCTCTTTGAAAATGTGAAAAAACATAAC
>NW_013952531.1:1218871-1220450 GCF_001266775.1 Austrofundulus limnaeus | reverse complement strand
TTCTTGTTTACATGGATATAGTCTTTTTATTTGTCCTGATGGGTAAAAATAATAATAAAAAATAAAATTCGCAATATATCTTTTAGTTTTATAATATCACCTGCACTGACCGTAAAGTTTTCCAAAAAGTCCTCGAAAAGCCCCACGGACCACCAATTGATAATCACAGTTGAATCTTGTTTTGTGGCTCCGGACACATTTTATTAGTGAGACAAGGAGCACAAATGGCTCCTTTTGATTGTAAAGGTTGCAGACCCCTGCACTAGACATATTTTAAACAAGTTCTCAGAAAGTTATCGTTTGATCTTACGTTAACTTTTGAAATGAGTCCAGTTCAAGATGGCCGCCACTGCGTTTCACAAAAATGGCTACAGCTTGATCGTATTTCCAGATACTGAGCTAAAGTTTGATATGGAGGTAGCTGAGAGTCATCTTCAACACATAATCTGACCCCTAACACATTTCACAAGATCTCTTAATATCACATATCACAAGATTTGAAGGAGACGGCTGTAACTCCACACCCTAAACTCGGGCTTGTAAGGAGGATTTATTTATTTGTATTCCTTTAAGGAGCACTAGGCCTTTAGTTTGGTTAATGCAAATGTGAGCAGCACCAAGAGACTCAGTCAGATCACAAACACTCGACTAGGCCTAAGTTGTTCACTCACTGATTGTGACATTTTTAACCACGTCACATAATCTGTTCTGTGCCTCAGGAGACAAGCTGCGGTCTCCACAGAGGAGGCCGATTGTTCCTACTGTTATAAATTAGTTTGCTCTGTTATCACCAGTTCACAGTGTGGCTTTTGATTATATTCTATTTTTGAAGCTCCTTTGTAAGCACAGCAACTGAGCAAACTCAACGAAGCGTCAAAAGCTGGCTTCAGGCAAAAATTAATTTAATACAACAACAACAAAAACATCAATAATTACAACATGTAAATTATCTTGTCACTAACAAGGTGAGCGAGGGAAAAAAATGAAACGTTTGTGGGATCCAGGCTATAAATAGAAATTAAGAACTGGAAAAAATGTAGAAAGAAAAGATTAGGAAAGCTGTAATAAATGTGTAACAGTGTAGAAATAAATAGAAACAAAAGTCAAACAGTTATTATTGGCGCAGCGCAGAGGGGGGAGACTACTTTACTGATATTTTTACCTCTCAGAATCGGTGGTATTTTATGAGTTTGAAAAAATAATTAAAACATTTTCTTGCTCAAGTAGCATTTTTTGTGGTTTCTGCAGAGCTCCGATCTAAAAGTGACAGAAAGCACACGGAGGAGTCTGTCGAACCTGACTTCTTTGTTTAATAAACACCAATCAGGCTGTCTTTGCTGAAGCAAAGCAGCTGTAATAGTCTCAGCTTGTGAAGTGAGACACAGCAGGTCAAATATTCAAAAACAGCCTGAACCACCGGCCGGGTCGCAGTGTTTCCCAAAGTTGGGGTCGGGACCCAAAGTGGGGTCCCAAAACATCAAGGTGGGGTCCTGACAAGATTTTCTGAATTAATGACATTTTTGCCTTAGTTGTTACAAAGGAGTGAGGTTAGTGTATTTAAAATGGATAAATGTAGTAT
>NW_013952531.1:1207889-1218571 GCF_001266775.1 Austrofundulus limnaeus | reverse complement strand
AAAGCCTGTGTTTTTAGGGTTATTAACAAAGTTTGTGTACTCAGACCAGTAATATTTGTGGTCACAAGTTTTTGCCATGAATATTTTGTGGGTCAGAAGATAAAAAGTTTGGGAGCCACTGACGTAGAAGCTTCTTCACACTAATAACAAACCAAATTAGGATTAGTGTAGACTTCTTCTGAGTGTAGCTGCAGTGTGATTTTTAGCTTATGGATAAAAAAAAAAAACAAAAAGAAAAAAATTGTGTAGTGTATATTGTATATACAATTTTTTTTCTTTTTGTTTTTTTACCTGGATTACTGAGATGCATCAGGAGACTTATGGCTAAAGTTAACACTGTTTTCACCACGAGACATGAGCTGTTTTGCAGTTTCACGGCTGCAGGCAGCGGAGCAGCAGAATCACTATTCACAGTCACGAGTGCATTGATTTGATGCTAAAGATCTGATTATGTGTTTTCTGTCTCACACACACACACAGCACATTGTGTTTCTGCACCTCGTCATACACTCACACAGCAGATACACAGAGTTTACGCTAAATGGCACTCGCGCTGACCATTGTGTAAACTAATCTCCCAGCAGCCCTCTGCGCTGGCTTAGCAGCGCAGCACGCTGCAGGAGGAAGGCCAGAAAAAGAAACTGCAGGAGCTTACAGCAGCACAGGCTGAGGTGCAGCGCTGCTGGGGGGAGGGGAGGGGGGGTGCATCACCTTGTTAGTGAGAGCTTTGATAAGTAATGGATGAACTAAGCCCTGACCAAGAGATGAACAGGCAGAAGTGCAGAAGGAAGAACGCCTGCTGACAACACAAGAAACAAAACACTGAAAACAGAATCAAACGGCAAAGAGGAGAGGAGAAAAATAGAGCGAACTGGCTTCAGTATGAGTAGCTTTGGCCTTTGAGCAAGGCATTTATGGTATGTAGAAACACACACAAAATTATAAGCTAGCACTGAGTCCCTTTTTCCTTTGGGTTTAATAAAATATTGAGTCCAACAGGAATGTTGAAATTCTGTGAATTATTTGAGCCAAGTGAACAATGTGTGACGGTCGTGCAAATGTTTTAAAGGGATCCCTGATTAGTTATAACATTAGACTTTATTTAATAAACATATATTTTATCTGTAAAATAAAGACTGTTAAAATAATGTAGGCTGTTTAGTTTTTATCATTTTAAGCTAAAAGTTTAAAAATATATATATTACACGGACGGAGCCATTTTTATTTCCACACAAAGCATTCTGGGTAAATGATGACGTGGATAGGTCCTCGGTGCGAGGCTGCTAGCGAGCTATATCCACCCTGAAGGTTAATCTTGGACAATATCTGATGATCGACTCTTTTAAATGAAACCAGAGAGCGTTGACAGAGAGGAGAAGGTAGAAATGACTCAGCCTGGAACTGAAAATATGGATGGAGGACAACAGAGCTGCTTCATGGAAGAACAACCTCAGATTAGACTGTTAGTCTTTGCGCTAGCGCCGACACTATGTTGCCTTATATGTATTAGCTCAGAGCTAGCGCGACAAACAAGCTAAACTGAGGTTCTCCATCCATATTTTCAGTTCCAGGCTGAGTCATTTCTACCTTCTCCTCTCTGTCAACGCTCTCTGGTTTCATTTAAAAGAGTCGATCATCAGATATTGTCCAAGATTAACCTTCAGGGTGGATATAGCTCGCTAGCAGCCTCGCACCGAGGACCTATCCACGTCATCATTTACCCAGAATGCTTTGTGTGGAAATAAAATGGCTCCGTCCGTGTTAAAATATATTTATAAAAATTTTCAAAACGAAACAGCCTACAGTATTTTTACAGTCTTTATTTTACAGTTAAAATTTATGTTTATCAAATAAAGTCTAATGTTACAACTAATCATGGATCCCTTTAATAAATCTGTGACTCCACAACTTGATTCTTGCAACAAAACTTTTTTAAACAAGCATCGTCATCATCATTTATTTTTTAATTAAATGATTAGTAGTTACCAATAAATTTCTCTGTATTTTGTTTGCAGTAATTTACCTTCAAATAAAACATGGACCATATCAAAATTCAAGTCAACACAAGCACAAGGAGTAAAAATCAAAAATCTTGTAATATTTTGCTTTTAAATGTAACTTATTTATGAAAATTTAAACTAATTTGTGAAGCATTGATTCCTAACTTTCATTTTATGGACTCAAAGCTTAAATGATTGACAGCAGGATTTAGTAGAGTCAGATTAATATTGTGAACTGATACTTTGAGTTCCTCCGTCGTGCTGTTTTAGAGGTTTCAGTGTCAAACTCATCTCAACGTGATGTTTGTCTGTTTAGGTTCAGAGGATTCTTCAGTCGAGTCAACAAACGGAGGGTTTGGAGCTCAGTGTGCTGCTCACCAACCCTCATCTTCAGGTCAGAGTTCAGCTTTCCTCACGCAACATTTTCTTCACCCACAGTATGATAAGGCTGCAAGCATGCAGAGCCTTGCAGGCCGACTCGTTTTATTTAGCTCACATTCTAATAATTAAACTGCTGGAAATATAATTAATGTTATACACGGGTGCCTCGGAAAGGCTAATTGTTTTTCTTGCACCCTCCACGGGGAAGTCACAGGTCAAGGTTTTGCATATTACTGACTCGATGCCTGAAAATCAGCTGGAAACATTCTTTCAGATGCCCTGGAACGTACCTGATAAAACACGCTCTGGGACACTTACAGAAGATAAATGTTTTCCAGAACAAATTCTTTAATCAGTGTTAGTTTATCATTCACTCGAAGGGCTCATTTAAAGCTGTGGTCTCAGAAAGGGCAGAATCTGTAAATGAAATTGTTCTATTTGCTCATTTTTCTTACTAAAAGAATGCACAACTGATGTGATTATTGCAGCTGATTGTATAATATGTATTTCATGTGCAAACCTTTATAATTTGATTTTCTTTAGAGCTTCAGCTTCAGTTTCAAACAACTCCAGTGTTGTCAATTTTGTGATGTAAAAGCCCAAAGACTGGATTTGCTTGTTTTTGTGTGTACTCGTCAGGACGTGCCTGAGGTTCAGAGTGGCTGTAACCTGTTTCTGAATATTCCCACAGTCGGCTTCCATTGTGTCACACATGAACGCAAGTCACAGTTGTTTAAGGCCCCGTCACACTAGACAACTTATGGCAACTTATGACACATTTTTTATGTCTAAATTGATAATAAAATTTATATATTTGATCAATTTGTTCAAATTACATTATGTACATTCCGAAAAGAAGCTTCCTGTTGATTTTTTCAATTCCGTCTTCAACGTAGACGTCTTTAAAATGTTCTTAAGTTGCCATAAGTTGTGTAGTGTGACAGGGCCTTTAAAGAGTAGTGCTGGGAAAAGGTCATTTTGAGGAACTTTAATTCACTGTAGTGGGAAATCTGTCATTTATACCTTTAAATTTGAAGTAATACACTTAAAGGCGACATTTTATATGAAATCCTCTTTTTTTAGCCATTAAATACATTTTGTTGTGTACTTGGAGTCTCTAGGGGTGCAGAAAATTTTACTCTAATCTCTCCTGGTGCTGCGTAGATATCTTTATATTTTGTTTGGGTCATATTTTCTTTATTTTTTATGACGTTTTCTGAACAAGAATTTGCTACAAAACTACCAAATAAGGTCTGGACTTACCAACTACAATTTGGTGGTCTTCATTCTCCTCTGGTTATGGGTCAGACTCTGGCTCCAACATATAAGTCTAGATGGACAAATCTTCCCTTTTTCACATCTTTTAATTTGTAAATAAAAAGTTTCTGCGCTGCTATATAGTCGTAAACCCCTCTATCAAACTGGAATGGACTGTTCTGGAAGCTGGAGGGAGGCGGGGTGTTAATTGCCTTGTTTTGATTTAAAGAGACAGCCTTAAAACTAGTTGACCTGAGACATACATCAAAAAAGGGGCGGGGCTTATAGATTTACAATCAGGAGGAATTCAGACCAAAGCATTGCAGTTCAACTTTATTTAGACCCCAATTGAAGAACTTAAAAGCATCATATGTCCAATAGACTGAGTCAGGACCACTAAGGTCAGTCTGAGGTGTGAGTGTGTCTTTGTGGCACAGAAAGTGGAACAGATTATGTCAGCTCCTCTGCAGGAGGCAGAAGTTTCACAGAAGCAACTATGTTTATTTTTTCCAAGTAAACAGCTTTACAGACAAAACTAATGGAGGCATGTGAGAAACTACTGTAGGAAAAATATGTGTCGTTCAAAATAGTTAATGTCCAAATAAACAGGAATCAGCTGGATTTCTTCTTAAAGGGATCCATGATTAGTTGTAACATTAGACTGTAAAAACACTGTAGGCTGTTTAGTTTTTATCATTTTTAAACTAAAAGTTTAAAAATATATTTTAACACGGACGGGGCCATTTTATTTCCACACAAAGCATTCTGGGTAAATGATGACGTGGATAGGTCCTCGGTGCGAGGCTGCTAGCGAGCTATATCCACCCTGAAGGTTAATCTTGGACAATATCTGATGATCGACTCTTTTAAATGAAACCAGAGAGCGTTGACAGAGAGGAGAAGGTAGAAATGACTCAGCCTGGAACTGAAAATATGGATGGAGGACAACAGAGCTGCTTCATGGAAGAACAACCTCAGCTTAGCCTGTTAGCCTTCGCACTAGCGCTGATGCTATCACCATATATATGTATTAGCTCAGCGCTACACATTCTCCTCTCATCACTGAGGTCCTCCATCCACATGACAGAGAGGGGAACACAAAAATGACTCAGCTGCAACTGAAAATATGGATGGAGAACCTCAGTTTAGCTTGTTTGTCGCGCTAGCTCTGAGCTAATACATATAAGACAATATAGCGTCAGCGCTAGCACAAAGACTAGAGCGTAACTCATTTTAGTTTAGACTAAAGAAAGAACACATGATAAGACACACCAACTCTTTGTCTGCTTTAACCTTACAGGCTGAAATGATCCGAAATTATAAAATAGAAAACTGCATCTAACATTCAATTAATCATTTACAAAATTTCCTTCACTACGATGCCCCCTCCAGTCCACTTTTGTCCCTCTTATTATTTCATAGAACACAGTGTCCTGTAAAGAAGGGAACCCAAAGGTGTTAAATGATGTGTGGTGGACGGTCTTGACTCCTAAATGAAGGGGCAGATTAAGACAGATTGAGAGGACGCTGAAGCTCAGCCTGTCTGCTCTCTGTGTCCCTTTGCTGCCAGACAAAAGAAACTAATTTGGACTAATGTTTATTAAAAAACTCTTGCCATGTCAAATAAAACGAAGAAGCAATCTTCAGGCCTGGGAAGTGGGCTGTCTGGTTACAAAGACAAGGGGTGAGTCGGCTTCTGGTTGAAGGCACACATCTGGAAGAACTTCTACAAGTTTAGTGTTTAAAGGGCATCATGCCCTGTTTCTGTCCATCATGTGTTTGTAACTTTCTGAATATGTATTCATGTAGGTATTTTCTCTGTCTGTTCATGTGACAGGCGCTCATGCAGGCTCACGACAGCGTGGCGGTGCAGGAAATGGCAGAGGAAAACATGACTCAGTATTTAGGAGAGACGGTTAAATTAGTGCGGCTGGAGAAGGCCAAAGACACTCCTCTGGTGAGATATTATTTGGTGTCGTTAATGTGTCTTTTATAAAATTATTCTCTTCTAGCAGTTAAATTGTTGTGTTTGTTCAAGCTTATTAGAAAGTGTTATTTGTTTGGATGTATGTTGCTTGTTTTTGTGCAAGCATTTGAAGTATTTCTGTTTCCCAGGGTGCAACGGTGCGTAATGATGTGGACAGCGTGGTGGTGAGCCGTGTGGTGAAAGGTGGCGCAGCAGAGCGCAGCGGCCTCCTCAGCGAAGGAGACGAGATCCTGGAGATCAACGGGATTCCCATCCGTGGAAAGCACATCAACGAGGTCCACGACTTGCTGGTGGGGATTTTATTATTTGAAAAAGTGTTCACCCGCTTCGGATGTTATCATCCATGAAATGGACGTTATTAGGCGTTATCAGTCCCATACAATGGTTTCAGAAGGTCCCGCCTGTGCCGGTTAGCAGGTTCCCTGTCCCATAGAATGGCTTCTGATTGTCAGCTGGTTAATATGAGGCTTAAAGCCACTAAGGTTAACTTTAGAGCAAATGACATGGTTAGCGCTAAAGACACCGCCCTCCAACGGTTGTATATTGTAGACTTCCAATAGGGCAATGGGTAGGGTGTTGGACCAGAGAGTGGGAGACCAGGGCTCGAGACTGACATGGACACGGAAACAAAACGTTTATTACATTATGTTTTGGTTATTTACACAGTCATTGTCATTGATATATTAACCCACTAGGGGGCACTGTCGGGACAGTCTGAAGCCTAGAAGGCACAGTAGGGACCCCCTGAAGCCATTGTATGGGACTGATAACGCCTAATAACGTCCATTTCATGGACTGATAACATCAGAATCCCCTGGAGTCTTTACATTTTGATAAGAATGTAATTTACGATGTGTTTCAGTTGTTGATTTTTTTTTTTCACAGCAAGAAATGCACGGGACTCTGACTTTCCTCCTCATCCCAAGCTGTCAGATTAAACCTGCCCCTCACAGACACACTGTGGTAAGTCTCTGACAGCCGAGTGTGTGCGCGAGAAATCCTGTTTAACAGCAAACCCGTTGTAAACCCACTCCTCAGACGCACGTACGAGCGTACTTTGACTACGACCCCTCTGACGACCCCTTCGTGCCGTGTCGGGAGCTTGGTTTGTCCTTCCAGAAGGGAGACATTCTGCACGTCATCAGCCAGGATGACCCAAACTGGTGGCAGGCCTACAGGGATGGAGACGAGGACAACCAGCCTCTGGCTGGACTCATCCCAGGTAGACATGAGACCAGAGCAGAACATCAAAATGTAATTTATTGCTCTGCAGTGTCTCTGGAAAGAATTCAGTGTGCCACTTTTTATCACATGATGTTACAGTCTAATTCTAAAATGGAATAAATTCATTTGTTCCCTCAAAATTTTTCATACAATACCTCATAGTGACAGAGTAAAAAACATGTTCATTAAAAATATAATAAATAAACAGCACAAAAAGTAAGGAAATTTGATTATTTCGTTGTTGTAGCGTTGCTTCTTGGTAATAAATCTTATAACGTTGGAAATGGTGTCACATTTGTAAGGAACATGCGTATGTGGGATGAGCAGAGCTGAGTATGTTGGTTTAAAACATGAAAAATTAGCTGAATCTTCTCTGCCAAACAGATTATTTTGCTGTTATTGACACTTGTTTTGAGCTTCTGGTACCTCCAGGTGCTGCCAACCAGCTGCCCGATGTAATATTTATTGTTACATCAAAGAAATAATCTACTAAACACAAACTTCATTTCTTTTTTCTGCTGATTATTTAGCCGTGTCATTGTGAAATATGTACAGTACAGACCAACTGTTTGGACACACCTCATTCAAAGAGTTTTCTTTCTTTTCATGACTATGAAAATTGTAGATTCACATTGAAAGCATCAAAACTATGAATTAACACATGTGGAATTATATATTTAACAATAAAATGTGAAACAACTGAAAATATGTTTTATATTCTAGGTTCTTCAAAGTAGCCACCTTTTGCTTTGATTACTACTTCACACACTCTTGGCATTCTCTTGATGAGCTTCAAGCTGTAGTCACCAGGGTTATAGTTAACGCAAAAAGAAAAAAAATCCCCCATGTCCCCCCGCGGGCTCAGTATAAAATAAACTGATTGACGAAACAAATTAGAAGAAATTAAAGTTGTGTTTTATCCTCTGTCAGTGAAGCATGACCAGAAACATTGAGGGAATTTAGCATCATATTTGCATTTTTAGTGGTATTATTTATTTATTTATTTATTCGTTCATTCATTTGGTGTATGTTTACACAAAAATGTGACTCTGCTTATGAGATCAATGTCGCACAGGTGGCTGGCAGTGAACCTAATAGGATAGTGAAAATCTCACTGCTGTAGGCGTGTAAAGACAAGCAGGAACAAGATGTTAACTGTTGGCACGTTAAACAACACAAGTTTGTTACTCTGTGCGAACGTGTGTGTTTTAGTGCTGCGTTCAGGAAACCAGTCTACAACACTTTACAAATGATGCAGACGGTTGTTTAAATATTTCTGGATTAAAGCTTTCTTATATTTGCATCAAGTATTTTCTAATGAAGAAAAAAATATATTTAAAAAAGTAGAGGTGTCCATACTTTTGACTGGTACAGCAACTTTATATATGAGCTTGTACAAATTACCTTTTGATGCTTAAATATATTTAAAAAAATTAAATTCAAAAGATGAAACACACCAAACAGATTTTTGTGATCCAATAACAAGTCAGATATTTAATCCAGCTCCACTTATGTTTGGAAATGAATATGCAGAAACAAACTAAAGAGACCTGCCACTACTAACCTGACTCCACCCATCTGGCGCATCCAGCAGATTAAAACAAACGCTCAAGCGTGATTTGAGCTTGCCCTTTGACCCAGGCCTGTTGGGGGTGCAAGTAAACAAGGTTAAGCCCTAAGAAATGGAAAGTTGGCTGCCTTTTTGCTTTTTCCATCATTATATATTAAAAACAGCTAACACAAGACCTGCAAATATTTTTTACTTTTAATATTGGTAATTTCCTTATATTAAGTCTAAATGTTTAGTGACAAGAAAAAAATGTTCAAGCTTTTAAAAATGCGTTTTTTTTTTATTTGTTTGGACTTAATGTACCAAATTTGTTTGCATGTTTTAGGTAAAAGTTTCCAGCAACAGAGAGAGAGCCTGAAGAAAACTATAACCGACAAGAACCAAGAGCAGCAAGGTAACAAATGTTTAAACAAACTCAAACATGCTAGCTGACGTAAAGTTTAAACTGACAACTTTTTTTTTGTAACAATGTGTTCAGGGAAGCTCTGGAATTCAAAGAAAAGTAAAAAACAGAAGAAGAAGAACTCGAACCCGAACAAAGGTGAGACTTCTTTCTGTCACGTCTTTAGCGGTGCGAGAACCCGAGTGTGTTTCTGTGCACACTCAACTCACTGTCGCCCCTCATTGAGCCACCTGTGAAAGCCCGCCGCGGCGCTGGACAGCAGCCAAACGTCCACCACCGCCAGCATCACGCCCACGCCTAAGCTGACATGCCTCGTCTTTCTCACAGCAGCTTGTCCAGACTTGTTGTGTCACAAGTCAGATTAGACTTGTCTTCACAGACGGGATCAGCGAGCGCGTTAACGGCTTGGAGGGATTTGAGGTTCACACAAATAGTGTTTACTGTTAGTTTTTTTTCTTTTTAAATGACACATCGTTTGAGTCAAAGTGCTGAGTGGTGATCAGTAGATGTGATCCTTCAAACGTTACTGATGATGTCATATTTTCATCCTGTTTCCCTCTTTAGGAGTTAGGAGTCACAGGTAGTGAGCAGCTCAAGAGCTCAAAGTGGTTTAACTTGTCGGCCTGTGATGTTTCATTGTCCCCTCCTGAACTGTGTCTTCAGACTATGATGACAACATGACCTACGAGGAAATGTCCCTCTATCACCAGCCTGCTAATCGCAAACGCCCCGTCGCTCTGATTGGTCCGGCCAACAGCGGACACGACGAGCTGCGGCGCAGGCTTCTGTCCACAGAACCAGAAAAGTTTGCCGTTGCCGTTCCACGTAAGCCCACTCTTCAGCAACGCACCAATCACAGCTCCTGTTAGGGACTGAAACACACCTGTCCACCTTTTCCCTTGTTCAGACACAACCAGGAACCCAAGACTTCACGAGCGGAACGGACGCGAGTACCATTTCGTGAGCCGCTCTGCCTTCGAAACGGACCTGGCGACAGGGAAGTTCATAGAATCTGGGGAGTATGAGAAAAACCTGTACGGCACCAGCACCGATTCTGTCCGACACGTGGTCAACTCTGGTCGTATCTGTTTGCTGTGCCTGCACACCAGGGTAAACGTTTGTTTCTGTCAAACGCTGGTGTTTTTATCTGACATGATAAAAACAAAGAACCAGAACATAATGTGAAGGTTTCCTTCCCTGAGTCGTAACGAGGCTCTCTGGTTGATCAAAACACACATTACAGCAGGGAGGATGCTGTAAATTAGGTTTGTTTTAGTATCCAAACTCTGTTTGTGTGTCTTGTTGTTTAACCAGTCACTGAGAGTGTTGAGGTCCTCCAACCTGAAGCCGTATGTCATCTTCATCGCTCCTCCATCTCAAGAACGACTGCGCACCCTGCTGGCTGCAGAGGGGAAGACACCAAAGGTAGACGATGGCAAAAAGCAACACAAGAAATAACAAAAGCTACATTTTCACATTATTTTCACCCAGCTTTTTATCAGACAGTAATAGTGATGTAAAATAGTGAAAACTTTATAAAAGACTAAAATTTCTTACAAACGTCTAGAGTTTCTGTGCAGTCTGAATGGGCCAATATTATGTGTTTCTCAGGCATATATTTAAATACTATACCATAGTAAAGTATCTATGTCACCTTTAGTTGTTATTAAAATGCTGTTTTTATGTTTAAATAGAAAATAAACTTATCTTCTCATCACTTCCTCTTCTAAACACCTTGAAATTGGTCTCTGTCTCTTTAAGAACCTCCTTCTGCTTCCGTTTGGCATCTGAAAATACATTTCCTCAAAGGTATTTTAAATCTGAAAAGAGCTTCACTGAGTGAGAACTAATGTTGAGAGC
>NW_013952531.1:1205174-1206889 GCF_001266775.1 Austrofundulus limnaeus | reverse complement strand
ACATAATATAAAACTCAAAAAAGTTGATTTTACATGATATTGCCCCTTTAAAGTTTGAAAAATATGGATTTTACTCTGGTATCTAGTTTTTAAATGTGTAAAAATGAAAATAGAGTAAAACTTGATTCCTTTTCTAAAGATAAAAATCATATCTAAAAGTAAATAACTCACACAGCACTGCATTTTAAATTTATTATAAAATAAAATATGGACCAAGTTTTGAAGCACTTATTTATTTATGTTGTTCACTCTGATGGCAAACTGGTGAATTACTGAATCAGCAAATAGTTTCACAAAAAAAAAACTCATGCTGCACTGAACCTCACGATCAAGGTTTACAAAAACAAACAGAATTTCCTAATATTAATCTTTTTTTTTGTAGTACATATAGTTAATTTTGTTTATTCATCAGGGACCATGTTCAGAAAAGCAAAATGAATTAAGTAGGGCTGTGTGGTGGATAGATGTGATAGACAGGAGAAACAATATGAAGTCGGCCTACTGTAGAAATTGACCCTCTACCGTCCTGTTGTCAGTTACATCATCACACCTGTGTCAACATGGCTGTCAGTGCAGAGACACCTGAGCAGGAGTTTGAAATATAATGAAGAAATATAGAGTTTTAAAGCACGTATAGAGAATAAATCCTCAATATTTCCCCCTCCCACTGTAGAAAGGTTACGTCATGCGGCGACATCATTTCCTCCCTCCCGCTTTCTACTTCTGTTATGTTCATTTACACTACAGGAAAAAATGCTGGCTTTGATTATGTTGACAGTTTTCTGCTAAATAAATGCTCTAAAAATTACATTATTTTGCTTTTTATGATCATTTTCAACTGTGATATATACCGTTACTGTGAAGGGATTCAATTTATACCCTGATATGTATTTGAGGTCATACTGCCCAGCTCTACAATTAAGTAAAGATATACTGTACTAGATTGTAGCTAGAAGCTAATCTGCAGTCCCCATGGCAGGGAAAAAATGCTAAAAACATAAAAGTTACAAAGCAGAATAAAAAGAAGTATTTATTGTATAAAACATCACAGATATCTGCTTATATAAAAACAGCAAAAAGGTGCACAAACTCCCAATTATATACAAAATCCCACAATATGATAAAATGTTAAAAGTCAGTGCAGATAAGTTTGGTTTCTTATAATCCCTTTTTTTCAAAATATAAACAACTTCTTTTATTTGTGAGTTAAAAATGTTCACATATCGATTCAGAAATCTGAAAATGCGAGTCTCGACAAAAAACTGGAATTTTAATTCAGGAAAAATGTTAAAATCCTGTTTTTACGTCTCGTGTCGTTCTCTGCTCACAGCCCGAGGAGCTGAAGGAGGTCATCGAAAAGGCCCGAGAGATGGAGCAGAAATACAGCCACTTCTTCGACGCCACCATCGTCAACATGGATCCGGACCAGGCTTTCCTGGAACTGCTCAGGTTAATAGAGAAACTGGACACGGAGCCGCAGTGGGTGCCCACGTCCTGGCTGTGCTAGGAGCTGTTTTCTGTCAGCACAAAGAGTCTCAGGGATGGAGGAGGAGGAGGTTAAAGAGTCTCAGGATTTTCACTTGCACATTTTCCTCACTCAGAGAACCGTTAGAGCTCGCTGCAGACCAAAGTTTCTGTGAACTTTATTTCTCAACGTGTGTCTTTTGTGGGTGATTTTTTTTTTTTGTTTTGTGAAAGTTTGCTGATCTCAGTTT
>NW_013952531.1:1202758-1204174 GCF_001266775.1 Austrofundulus limnaeus | reverse complement strand
AGATTATTCAGCTGGGGGGATTAGGCTTTAAAAAATGCTTCCAATTAAAACATGAAGCCAAAACCTCTTCAGATAAAAATTAATTAATTAAAAAGTGGTAGAAGTAGAATTTTGTGCATTTAGTGCAACGTTTTCCACTCAGAACATGAAATCTGCTGTAGCCTGCATAGTTTTGGGAGTATTTTGAAACCAGTATCAGTATTTTTACTACAATAAGACTGACCTCAGGTTGGTATTGTTACACTAAACATGTAAAGCTGAGATTGTTTTATACCGGTGTAGTATGAATACAACTTTATTAAAATGTGTACAAAAAGCAACAAATGCATAATTTCAATAATTTCAGTAAAAAAAAATGAACAAGTGAAGTTGCATCATTTTGCAGTTTAGAAACTATTTAGTGCTCAAGATTCCTGCAGATCCTTAAAAAGCATTAAAAGGCTTCATCAGATTCATCAATCCAAAAATAAGGCCTTAATTAGCCTTAAAATGTCTTAAATCAAGCTTTCAGAGGTCTTAAAAAACATTGTAGCTAAATAGGATTATTGTAATTCATCTCTAATTTTTAAATAATTGGTAACATTTATTTAGTATTTAAAAATAATTTACTGAATGCCTCTCAAATTATTTTATTAAAGTTAACAAAATTCTGTTTTGTTAAAAATAAACATTTGGGTAAAATTGTTGCTAAGTTTTTTGGGGGGAGTTTTGTCCTGATGCATCTCATCTCACCACAATCTTTCCTTTTTGATTTTTTTTTTACGTATTAGTTTTTTGTGAAATTGGTCTTAAAATAAATTTCAAGTGGCATTAAAGAGGTCTTAAAAAGTCTTAAATTTAGCTTGTTTTAAGCTGTAGCAACCCTGGTGCTGCTAATGACAAACATTAGAAATTAGGGGAAGCTAACCGCTAAAACAGCTGTCACTGTTTCCAAAGTTAGCAAAAAAGCTAGCAAGAAGATGGCGGCGGTGGCGGCAGATGTATGTAGCTGTGAAGTATCGCTGCAGGAAAATACATCCCATTTGTCTTTACAGGCATCTGCTGGTCTGTTTTTGACCAAATTTACCTCAGCTTTAGTGTTGCTGTTACTCTGTATGCTACATAAACGGAAGATCAAAGACGCAAATGACGGACATCATTTTCGAAAAACGACAGCACACAAGCGTCCTATGGCGTGTACACAAGCATCGAGCATAAGTTATCCTAACTTTGGTAAATATCATCTACCTTGCCGGTTGGGCTGGTTTCTCCGGCTTGCTGCTGTTGCGGCGTGTCTCGGTGGAGTGGCGGATGTGGATGGAGTCCCTCGGCCCTCGGATCGTCCCTCGTGTTTGGACGGAGCGCCTGGGGTGGACTTGCCGGCCTGGACTACACATTCTCACTCCCGACTCTTCACATATTGACGCTTTTCCAAGG
>NW_013952531.1:1192661-1200997 GCF_001266775.1 Austrofundulus limnaeus | reverse complement strand
TGAAATTTGGTATGCTTGTGTGTCTTTGTGTCTATGGTGTATAATGATGTGATTGTGATGCTGTAATTCTGAGTGTTTTATGTGCTGCAGAACAGGAACCTGCTGTAAAATAGCAATTATGATAAGTCAGGCTTGATTTTTAATAATCTTTTCCTGTTAAATAAATAAATCAAATCAAAAATCAAAGCTAATTCCCTAAATGAAAAGCTAATGCTGCTATTAGCATAACTGTGCCCACCACAGCTAAACTTTATTTTTTAAATAAGTGCTGAAAAAAAACTTCACAGTTTGAACTCAGAAATACAAAAAAATCAGATCAACTTTTGATTTGTTTAGAACATCTTTATTCAGATGACGTTGACTTGCTCACAAAGTTTTACAGAGTCACGAATTTACCAGCTTTTTAGTCGTAAATGCTTCCCAGTTGTGTATCAGTGACCCTGTGCGTTACAGGTTTCTACAACACACACACACATTGAAATCTACAACCACCCTGAGCTTTACAGCATGCAGTGGCTCTACATGTGGTGAACCAGTCACTCGGAATGCTTCTTCAATTTGACCCACAAAGCAAATGTAAACAAGTTCTCTGTGTCATTAGTTTCGTTTTTTTTACATATATACTGTATATTTATAGACTTTTTTTTTGTACAGTGACACATGGAAACCTTCCAGCACAGAAACAGGAGAACAATTACTCACAAACATGGTCACAAAAACAAAACAAAAAAAACCAAATGTTTATGACTTTTAGATTTAAACGTGGCCAGAGAGGCACAGAATAAATAGGTGAGCGTTGACCGGCGGGGCGCTTCACTCAAACAGCAGGTCCTCGTCCGTCTCCTCGGTCAGCATGTTGGACGGCTCGGCGATCGGGCCCAGCTTCGCCAGGCGGGCAGCGATCTCCAGCTCCGTCTTCTCCCTCAGCTGCTTCTTCTTCTCCTGGATTTTCTTCAGCCTGGCAGCAAATCAGTTTGAAGACAACCTGTTAGTTCAATTCCTATGAGTGTGATCAGATTTATACTTTTCCTGCAAAATTCACTTTTTTAGCCATTAAATCTATTTTGCTGTGTACTTGGGAGTCTCTAGGAGTGCGAAAAGGTTTCATTTAGTTGCTGTATAGTTGTAAACACCTCTATCAAACTACAATGGACCGCTCTGGAATCTGGAGGGGGCGGGGCTTCAAGCACCTCCTTTGGATTTAAAGAGACAGCCTCAAATCGAATTGATTGGAGACACGCTTCAGAAAAGGGGCAGGGCTTGTGGAGTTACAATAGGGAGGGATTCAGACCCCCAAGTGAAGGATTTAAAGGGATCCCTGATTAGTTGTAACATTAGACTTTATTTGATAAACATACATTTTAACTGTAAAATAAAGACTGTAAAAATAATGTAGGCTGTTTAGTTTTTATCATTTTTAAACTACTGTAAAAGTTTAAAATATATTACACGGACTGGGCCATTTTATTTCCACACAAAGCATTCTGGGTAAATGATGACGTGGATAGGTCCTCGGTGCGAGGCTGCTAGCGAGCTATATCCACCCTGAAGGTTAATCTTGGACAATATCTGATGATCGACTCTTTTAAATGAAACCAGAGAGCGTTGACAGAGAGGAGAAGGTAGAAATGACTCAGCCTGGAACTGAAAATATGGATGGAGGACAACAGTTTGGCTTGTTTGTCGCGCTAGCGCAGAGCTAAAACATATAAGGCGATATAGCGTGGGCGCTAGCACAAAGGCTAACAGGCTAAGCTGAGGTTGTTCTTCCATGAAGCAGCTCTGTTGTCCTCCATCCATATTTTCAGTTCCAGGCTGAGTCATTTCTACCTTCTCCTCTCTGTCAACGCTCTCTGGTTTCATTTAAAAGAGTCGATCATCAGATATTGTCCAAGATTAACCTTCAGGGTGGATATAGCTCGCTAGCAACCTCGCACCGAGGACCTATCCACGTCATCATTTACCCAGAATGCTTTGCGTGTAAATAAAATGTCTCCGTCTGTGTTAAAATATATTTATAAACATTTTAAAAACTAAACAGCCTACATTATTTTTACAGTCTTTATTTTACAGTTAAAATAAATTTTTTATCAAATAAATTCTAATGTTACAACTAATCAGGGATCCCTTTAAGAGCAGGAAATGTCTCCTTTTAAACGTGGAGCAGAGTCGGGACGTTCTCACCTGTAGAACTCCTCACGTTCTCGCTCATCCAGCTCTGTGATGATGTAGGTGAGAGTGCGGTCGATCCTGGGAATGATCACTGCAGAGTGGAGTAAAGGTCGTTAAAAACACAAAAACAAGCCGTTTAAGATCCCAGATCCTCTTCGCTGTACGAGTTTACCGTGCTCGATGGCGTTCACGCGGCGGTTGGTGATCTTTATGGCTTCATCCAGGGTGACAAAAGACGTCTGCAAACGAAATTCATACCTGAGCTTTTAAAGGGACCAAAATGGCTAACGCTGAATGCTGCACGTGGAACAGCGCCCCCTACCTGTAAGGAAGCCAACTCCACGAGCAGCTCCACGGCTCGGGCGTAGTTCCTCTTCAGCCTGGAGAGCTGCTCTCCTCCTCTGGCCAGACCGGTGAGTTCATAACCTGACAGACACACACAGCTTCCATCAGCCCCTCTCTGAGCGTCACCAGGACCCTAACCCAGACATCACCTCACTTACTGTCGCCGCCTTCTTGGTAGTGTTCGAAAACAGGAAGAGTGACACCTGCAGGGGGTAAAAACCAGGCAGAATAAAAACCTCCGGTCGCTCTGTGACCATCAGAATGAGAGCAGGATGGCTCTAACCTGCCACGTTGTCCTTCTTAGCTCGAACCTTCACCTGGGCTTTGTTGACGTTCTGAATCACAGTCGTGCTGCGAACAGATGAAAGTTAGCAAACCTGAACAAACATGGCAGCTCTGTTTGTTCGTTTTACCTAAAATCTCCTGCGGCAAATTTGGCTTCAGCCAAAGAGAAGGCGGCCTCTCTCATCACTTCTCCCATCTTGGTTTTCGTCTAAAGGAGCAGAGAGAAGAGCTAAAATCATCACTGTTCTACTTGATGACATTGGTTGCAGGTACGTGTACAAAAGTAACATGAATTGGTCAAAATAAAAACAAACAGTTGGGATTTTTTTTATGTTTTTTTCGACTGACCTCAATGATTTTACGAAGGATCTGACGAAAGCGCATGGAGAGAGCGTCAGACTTCTTCTTCAGCAGACTGCGGCCCGTCTGGGCTCCTTTCAGCCGAGCCTTCATGATGGTCTGAGCCCTGCAGACACACAACATCATCTGTCAGTGGTTGTTTTAGCCCCGAGAAACACTTTACTCTTATAGGTTAATAACTACACCGCTATCACCTCTTTAGTTTTTAATTCAACAATTAAAATAAGGTGGTTCAGTGAGGATTTACCACAAAAAACGTCTTTTGGTGTTTATCCTGGCCATATTTCATATACAGAACCTCGAGGGGCTGATTTTTTTTTATATAGAATTAGCAGTTTTCTGTATTTCTAAATAACATATAAGATTACATATGGTTGAGTCAAACAACAAAATATTAAAATTTTGCTGAACATGTGGCATTAATTTTTAATTTCATTACACTTAAAAAATAACTTATCAGTAAAATAATATTAGTTCCTGTTGGTTATTATTCCAGCTTATAATTTTATAAGATTTCTCTTTATTTTTAGTTTGTCTGCTTGAATGAAACAGTGACTCGTGGCTCACAATCCAGAAAATCTTGTCCCATAAATTTTTTTTCACCAACAAATATTTGGGTTTATTTATTTAATTAATTTGCATGAATGAGCTTTTTTTTTAAATTAGCACAGCTTATGCTCAGTCTTTCCATGAAACCATAAAACAGAAAAAAATAAGTCAGTAGATGTGATGTTAGAAACATCACATGACACAATAAGGACTCTTCCTCTTTTAAACAGCAGCCTGGCAATCATAAAATGAATGACCAGTCCGCAGTGCAGAAAATAATGAACCCTAGGACCTAAAAAACAATATATAATTTAGTTAAGAAGCTGTAGCTGTTAGCAAATGTCAAGCAAACAAGCTGCTTACATCCTAGAGGGGAATATGTCGATCCTATCCTTTCCAGACATCTTCTCGTTTTTTGGTCGACCACCGTTGTTTTCTATTTACTCCTTCAATATAAACTTAATATATCGACGTTGCTTGTATTTATAAAGTACTAAAGTCGATTTATAAAAACAAAAAAAAAAGGATCTTCGGGTAGGATTAAATGCTCATATCACAAGCTAATGGTCGTGATCTTGTCCGTCTCAGATGATCAGCTGGTCTCCCCCTTTGGTCATGTGACCCAGGAGCTGGCTCTGCACATGCGCAGATCGCGACGCTCTTAACTCTTTCCGGGGCAAAAAGAAATTAGCACACCCACGAACGTGAGCTAACGGCATCGATTTGTTCCACTTATTAACACCCTAAAGAAAACAGAGACATTTCAACGCGTCCAGCGCAGGAAGTTTCACTTTATAGTTCTGTAACCCCATGACACAGGTGAGTTTTTACTGACAAATGAGACGTTTGGAGCGATGACGAGACTGTTAGCTGCGAGCTAAACAAGTAGCCTCCGCAGCCGCATGTGATGCGAACCGGGCTAGCCGGGAAGCTAACGTTAACGTAAATGCCGTAAACCAAGTAAACGCTTTAGTTTTTGACATTTTCTGTCACTAAAACTGAAAGTATTCACTTATGATGATTTGTAATAAGTGTTTAAAGGCTTCGTTTCTACTGAAAATGTATTTTGTTAGTTTATTTTGCTGTTAAACTTCAGGAAAGCCGACTCAACAAGCGTTGCATCATCTCATTCAAAGATAAAAAAGAGGAAAAAATAGCAAAGCTGTAGAAAGGTCCAGCTGCTGATAAATACTTATCTGTTGGGAGTCTAAATGTTTTAGTTCAGATGGTGTTAAACTCTGCTAAATGTTAGAGTTTAGCTCTATGTAACTGTAAATGATGAACAATAAGTAAGTACGTTTCAGTTTCTCTGATTAAAGCTTCCTTAAAAATTAAGGAAATAAATTAAATTGCTTTAAATATGAATTGTATCAATGTATAATATAAATAAATGTTTTACTTGGTTATTTTTAATGAGTTTAATTAAGGCTCATTATGTCTAGGTGGTATAGCTTCAGTGACTACATTGCAGAGTTAATAGAAAATAAGTTTTAATATTTGTTTAGTATTTTGACTCAAGAGTTCAGTGTTGACTTTTCAGAGGGTTTTGTCATTTAATCTTAGCTCTATGGTTTGCAACCTTTACAATAAAAAGAGTTATTTTTCTCACTAAACCAGGGGTGCCCAAACATTTTCCCTGAGAGGGACAAAATTAAAATCAATCTGAGGGCTGTGGGCCAAATGCAATAATATAAGAAATGCTTAATACTTAAGTATTTTTTTTTTATGATTAAGCTAGCAGCCAGTGTGATTGCCCACAGTCTTTAGTTTGTTTTTTTTTTCAGCCCATGGACATGGAGAAAATTCAACTTATGCTCAGGCAGCAAAGGCTCATGGGACTTTTCATAATTTAAAATTTGAGTATATGGCTGTGTCCAAAACGGCAGGACGGGTCCTCCGAAGGTCGAATTTGTCGGCCGCATACGTCACAGCGCCGCGACGAAGGACGTCCAAAACGGAAGACTCCTCCGATGCGTCCGACAAATACGTCCTTCTTTTTCCCCGAATCGAAGGACAGGTCCGATGGATCATTCCCGGCCCAGCATATCCCAGAATGCATTGCGGCCCGACCGGAGATTTTTTTAAGCTAGTAATGGCGGACGAAGCGAGAGAAAAGAATACGTTTTAAATAAAAATATGGTGATTTAAAAATTAAAAAAAATTAGCGGTTGTAATTCTAATACTTTTATCATTTGTATGGACATGTTTTTACATATTATTTTTTCGTCATAAAAAACGCGAAATAAACATGAACCTACAGCAGGTCAATTAGTTCTTCAAATGATACCTTTAAGTTAATTTTATAGTTTTGTGATATTAATAATGCTAATGTGTTGATATTTTTCTAGTTTTGATTTAAGTTTGCTTGTTTAGCGTTGTCACAGTTGCTAGGTGACAAGACGTACACCGGGGTAAGGAGGGGAGGCTAGACCGTCCAAATCCACAGCCTCTTTTTTTCCGGTCTTCCCGGTCTACCAAGGACCCGGCCCTCCGAGACCGGGGAGTCTGGGTCCTCCGGAGGACCCGTCCTGTCGTTTTGGACACAGCTTATGTTGTCTTATAAGATGTGCAAATCTAGACATGGGCTTAAATCTAATCTAAATGTCTCTTGTAGTTACTTGTATTTAATATTTATTCTTAACATAATTACAATCTAATAACCAGGACAACTGCTGGTGGGCCAAATCAAATGGCTTGACGGGCCAATCTTAGCCCGCGGGCCCCACTTTGGGCACCTCTGCACTAAACAAAACTCACCCAGTGCTGCAAACAGCAGCTTGAAACAGCATAATTTACTGCTATTTTAATAGTACATATAAACGGATATATAATGTGTGACATTATGAAGTATGCAATAAAATGTAAAGTACAGGTTAGAACAATGAAAAAGGCCAAACATTTATTCAAAAGAAGTGTATGTTGCTTTTAATTGGATCTAAACATTGAAATATGCAGATCTTTGAGTCTTTCTGGGGAAAAGTAATCTAAATATCCCACTTTGAAATTAATAAACTTGTTTATGAATATAATTAGACCAGTTTGTTGGATGTTTCCCCTCATAAAACCAAAGGCTTTTATTTAATTCAATCAGTATTCAAAGTTAAGTTATTTCTCCTTTTTTGTTTTAAGTGAAAACTATTTACTGCATATTTCTGTCGTTTTGCTATCACGATCCAAATTTAAATTATTTTTATTTCCACACTAGTTTTGATGAAAGCTTCAGAGGAACCAAAGAGCCACATGTGTTGCAGACCCCTGTCCTACAAACTGGTTCATTTCAAACAGTTTGTTCTTTTCTGTTACTGCTGTTAGTTAAGATAAGAGGTGCTGGCGTGTTTTACTGCTCTTTTATAATTTCAAACTAATATATCCCCCCTAAAGGTGCTGCTTTTGCTTCTTTTTAAAAGTCAAATGTGCCATAAAAGTTCTGTAGTGTATACTTTAATTAAAATTCATAAAATTGTGAAAATATGGTATTTATCATAATTCATCACAATAGTAGCATTTAATAGACTCAAACACTAGCATGAAATTATTACTTTCACCTAACCTAGGAAGCAGTTGGCATCAATTTGTTGTGCTATTTCATACAATTTAAACAGAAGTAAACATCTAAATATCTCAAAACCACATGAAATATTAACTTATTACTCAAGTTGTTTGGATTTTTCTTACTTTATTTTCTGCAGGAGCCGTATTCTGAGTTACATTGTGCTTCATGACTTGGCTGCATGTTTTAGTTGTTTTTCTGCTTCAACACGTTTGATTTAAAGGTTGGAATAAATGTCCTCAAGTTTAGTGACTCTTTTAGTAGTATTGAAGCAGCTGCCATAAAGCGAGTCATTTCAGACAGTTGACTGACTCGGTTTTTATTTTTTTATTGTTCCACAGTAACACTAACGCACTGTTTGTGTCCTCAGAGATGCCGGGGCTCAGTTGTCGATTTTACCAGCACCGGTTCCCAGAGGTGGAGGACGTTGTGATGGTGAACGTCAGGTCCATCGCCGAGATGGGAGCCTACGTCAGCCTCCTGGAGTACAACAACATCGAGGGCATGATCCTCCTGAGCGAGCTGTCCCGTCGACGTATCCGCTCCATCAACAAGCTCATCCGCATCGGACGCAACGAGTGCGTCGTTGTCATTCGTGTCGACAAGGAGAAAGGTGAGCCCAACAAATTACAGATTAGAACTGCAAAAAAAATATGTGTGTGTGTGTATGTGTGTATATATATATATACACTGCTCAAAAAAATAAAGGGAACACTTAAACAACGCATGCTAACTCCCTATCTTAATCAATGAAATATTGAGTACTTTGTTCTGTACAGAGTTGAATGTGCTTCACAAAAGTTTGTTTTACTTGGACTTGGCGTGCGTTGTTTAAATGTTCCCTTTATTTTTTTGAGCAGTGTATAAACAGCGGGTAAAATAAGTATTGAACATGTCACCATTTTTCTCAGTAAATATATTACTAGAGGTGCTAATGACATGAAATTTTCACCAGATGTTGGTAACAACCCAAGTGATCCATACATACAAAGAAATCAAACCATAAATGTCCAGAAATTAAGTTATTTGTAATAATGTGGCACAGGGAAAAAGTATTGAACACATGGAGAAAGGG
>NW_013952531.1:1177333-1191661 GCF_001266775.1 Austrofundulus limnaeus | reverse complement strand
GTGTGTGTGTGTGTGTGTGTGTGTGTGTGTGTGTGTGTGTGTGTGTAATTATTTCTTTGTAACAATGTTGATCAATAAATCATCTGATTGAAGCACCTGGAGGTACTAGGAGCTCAAAACAAGTGTGAATATTAACAGAATCTGCACAACACACAAATGCATGTTCCTTACAAATGTGGCTCCACTTAAAAGGAAAATTAACAGGCTTTTCATCAGTATTACCAAGAAGCATTGTTACAAAAAAGAAATACTTTACCAAATACAAATGTCCTTATTTTTTCTAAGTTTATATTATTAGCACCAGAACTTGAAATATAATGGAGTAAATTAAAGCAGTCTTTGTCTAAAGATAAAACCTATTTCTCTCACTTTTAAGTGCTGTTCAGCTTTTATTTAATCAATTTTGTTTGAAAAAAAATAAATTTTCTTAACTCTGACCTGACTTGTTGTCTTCAGGGTACATTGATTTGTCAAAAAGGAGAGTTTCACCAGAGGAGGCCATCAAGTGTGAAGACAAATTCACTAAATCTAAAACTGTAAGTCCTGTTTGTTTCATACCGCAACCATATGTTTTACTAATAAAGGTGATTCAAAGCTGCATGTTGATCACTGTGTTCAGGTGTACAGCATCCTGCGACACGTGGCAGAGGTGCTGGAGTACAGTAAGGACGAGCAGCTGGAGAGCCTGTACCAGCGCACCGCCTGGGTCTTTGACGAGAAGTACAAGAGGCCGGGATACGGAGCTTACGACGTCTTCAAACAGGCCGTGTCGTAAGTCCCCCAGAGAACTGAACAAAGACCTGGATCTGTAGCGGAGTCGTGAGCGAGTGTTTGATGT
Organism: Austrofundulus limnaeus; assembly: GCF_001266775.1. Taxonomy (NCBI): domain Eukaryota; kingdom Metazoa; phylum Chordata; class Actinopteri; order Cyprinodontiformes; family Rivulidae; genus Austrofundulus; species Austrofundulus limnaeus. Next base: position 1,190,823 of record NW_013952531.1, on the reverse strand, counting down.
TGCAGAGATCCCACCATCCTGGATGGCCTGGACCTAACAGAGGAGGAGAGGGATGTGCTGATCGATAACATCAACAGGCGACTCACTCCGCAGGCCGTCAAAATCAGAGCAGGTTCGAGATTTATGGGTTTTCTCAACTGAACCTTGAGGTAAAGACACAACCTTGATGTATTTTATTTTCCTGCAGACATTGAAGTTGCGTGCTATGGATATGAGGGTATCGATGCAGTAAAGGAAGCTCTGAGGGCCGGTCTCGGCTGCTCCACAGAGTCCATGCCCATCAAGGTAATAAAGCCTCTGACCTGAGTGCTGATCAGCTTTTATAAATTTACTGACGAAGGAGAAATATTATAAAGTGGCACTAAGACTAACATCATGATCTTGTAGATCAACCTGATCGCCCCTCCTCGCTACGTGATGACGACGACCACTCTGGAGCGAACAGAGGGCCTGTCTGTGCTCAACCAGGCCATGGCTGCCATCAAGGAGAAGATCGAAGAGAAAAGAGGCGTCTTTAACATTCAGATGGAGGTCAGTTTGCTTTCTTTACAGGTTACAGTTATTAACGCCCCCTTATTTAAGGTGTGGAGTAAATTTTTCTATTTACTTTTTTTTTTAAATCTTATTTTGATGTTAATGCTTGATAATGTTTTTTTTTTTATTTTTTATTAATTCTAAATGGCCAGAATCAGATATATGACCACACTGGGAGAGAACGGGTGCAATTTCTGAATTTTTGTAAACCGATGTTTTAGTGACTTGTTAGGGTTAGCTAACTCATAGGTTCTCAAACTGGGGTCTGCGAGCCATGTCTTAGGGGTCCCCAAAAAATTTCAATTAATTAACATGGTTTTATTTTAAATAATGCACTAATAAAATAAACAGACTAAACCAGACAAAAATAATATTACCATGCCATTTAAGGGTTAAAATAACAGTAAATTATTTTTGCATTGGGTTGAGGGGGTCCCTGGAATTTTTTCACCCTTGTATGGGGTCCCCAGACACAAAAACTTTGAGAACCCCTGAGCTAACTAACCGTAATCATCTTAATTATTTTTTTAGCTGCATTTTAGATACCTGGATATGTCTTCTTAATCAGGATTTACACCAAATATCAAAGCGTTATCCTATTGTTTTAGGTTATTTTAAAGAGGAAAGAAGAAAGGCTTTGCTATTTTGTGGGAAAAACACAAAAAATTTAAGGCATTTCTGTTCAAAATCCTTTTTTTTTTGGTAGCTACTGTTAGTTTATAAATTTCTTTAAATGACTGTAGATAAGGTTTTTATGTATTGACAAAAATCAATTGTTACAAATGTATTAGCTGCCTGTTGATGGGTCACATTAATTTATAAAGCCACAGAATTAAATAAGATTCTACGTATGTTTTTAAATCAACTCTCCTGGGACCCCGCAGCCCAAGGTGGTGACGGACACGGATGAGACGGAGTTGGCCCGGCAGCTGGAGAGGTTAGAAAGAGAGAACGCTGAGGTGGACGGAGACGACGACGCAGAAGAGATGGAGGCCAAAACAGAAGACTAGAGTCGGTCCTCCATGAAAGAGAAATTCTCAAAGCAGCTTTTTTTTTTTTTTGGACAGACCTGGGCTCAGCTTTAACATCGCAAACATTAAATGGCATTTAATTGGAAAAATCTGTTTGAAGATGACACCAACATGGACACAGAAGGTTACGCGTCAAACAGCAGTATAGTCTCTAAGTATGCTCATTTGAATAAATAGATGCTGTTTCCAGTGGCCTTCACTTACCTCTTGTTTCAAAGCCCAGTGTCTTCAGCTCTTCATCTCTGGATGTGACTGAAGGCTACAGCACTCAGTGGTGACTTCATCTGGTAATTATCTAATTTAAGAGTGTTTACCAGCAAGACCTGCTTCTTGTTCAGATCAAGTAAAATCAATAAAAGTCTAGAAATTTTTATCTCTACGTGTCGTTCTGTTTCTGTTTAAACCACCTCTGAGACGCACTAAGACAAGCATAAAAAATACATTTAAAAAACAGAAACGAAGGTTTAATCAAATGTTCAATACAAAAAATACAATGGAGGTCTTCACAAGTTCACATAACTGTCCCTGTTCTGAGCTTTCTATAGTGACCAGGATAAGTTACTGTAGCTGTTTTCGTGAACATCCCAACTTATCTGTCAGGAATGTGATGAAGAGATGGGCTCAAGTTGCTTCAACCCATAAAAACCTCCATTAAAAAAAGTCCACATTCATGTAAGTTGAAGTCAAAGTCCTCAAACAAGTTCCTGTCTTCAGTTGTGTTACTGCAGCGAACGTGTGACAGCTTTCAAAACTGATCAGCCACTTTGAACACAGGAGGAACATTAACAGCACCTGCAAGGTGCATCCAGCCTGAGTGTTGAAGAAAAAATAAAAAAACATTGAGAATGAGCAGAACCGGCAGAGACTGTTTGGGATGACACTACACTACTGTACACAATGCGGGGTGTGGGTCCTCTTCTTCCAGTGGTTACACTTTATTTTACCAGTCCGATTTTCTTTGCTTCGGTTTCATAAATAAGCAACCGCCACATCTTCACTATGAAGACCTCCGCTTCTTCATCAAGAACCTGAATGAGAGAAAAGCAGAATCGAAGTCAACATGCTTGAAACAAAGAAGACCCGTTTTAATCTTGTACAACAGTATGGTCTCACCATAGCAACATCATCCAAGATGCTCTGCGGCATACTGTGAGCCATCACCTGAGAACAGACAAAAGTCATTTCTTTTCCCTTCAAATCCAAAAAGATGTTTATGATGTGGCATGATTCGTACCTTTGAGCACACAAAGTCCACTAACGTAGCTTCCTCCTCACCGATGTACTCTATGATTTTTTTATTGATCCAGGGCCGAACTCGCCGCTCCATCAACGTCTGATTCAGATTTAAATAAGATCAGAGAGAAAAATAATGACATCGAATCGTTTAAATCTGAACACAGCTCCATAAAACTGCAAAGTCAGCATTATTTTTATTTATTATTTGAGCTAAAGCTTTGAGTTAATCTCCACTAAGAGAGTGATGCTCCTCACCGTGTCCACCATGGACCAGTCCAGTGGATAGTTGAACAGCTCAGGCTTTGCTGTGGGGATCTTCTCGATCAGGCTCTTGATGTGTTTGTGTTTCTCCTCAGAGTTGCCCCCCTTTATGCTGGAGAGCCCGGCGCCGTCCACGCCCAGGCTCTTTTCGTCGTCGTAATCCAGGGGCACCAGCTTCCGCTTGCGCGGCTGTTCGTCAGCCTCTTCGTCGTCGAACTTGTTGAAGACGCTGTCCACCGGCAGCTTCTTCCTCTTGCCTGCGTGGGGTTGGCCGGGGCTTCCTGTAGCGCCTGAGGACGACACGCAGCGTTTACTTCAACAGAGCTACGACTGATCGTACGTCTGCATCATGGGAGGAAACAGCTGCAGTTTGATTTGTTTAAAGGCTCGGAGGATGTCACTAACCGTGTTTCCATCAAGGCTTTTTGATGCGCATTTAGAAGCGTCGCATTAAAAATGCGAAAAAAAGTCGGATGGAAACAGCAAAATAAAAATAAAAATCCTCAATTCGCTAAATAGTTTTTACGCTCGCTTGAGGTGGTTTTTGGATGATTCACAAAGTAGTTAATGCACAAAACAGGAGATGGAAACACGTTTGCCGAATAAATTCTGACGTAGCGCATATTTACCTCACATGACGTTCAGCTGTTTCCGCTTTCCTGCCTCGTTCCTGCGTAGTTGCACGTGTCTTTCTGCTGCATAGTTTAACTTTGCGTTTATTTCCCTACGTCTCCTGGCAGCGTTAAACATAGCCTGTACTAGCTGAATAGATAGAATAATTACAACTTGCCCAATAGCAAGGCATTCACGAAAAAAAATCACTCCATTTTCCCGATATGATTAGCCTCTGCTAGTTAGCAAGTTTCACTTCCTGTTTACTACCGCAAAGCTTGTCGCCGACGTCTGACGTAATCACGGGTGGAGTAGCCTCGTTTATTCGCATCAAACATTCGAGGGAAACTAGATGGAAACAGTCTATATTCAAATTTTTATTTAATTTTTTGGTTTTTTTTAAAAGTTCGATAAAAATTCACTCTACAACTGGAGGGAAACACGATTACTGCTTCATATGAAGAAACCACTAAGATTCTAGTTAAAATTACTGTTAAAGTTTACTAATTTTTTTTTTTGGATTTTCCACTCTTCAAACTGATTTACTCCAGGGCTCCAAGTTAAATTTAAGACTTTTTAATGCCAAGTGAAATTAAATTTAAGACCAATTTCACAAACACAAATGACAAAATAACAGCAGAAAGTCATGAATCAAAGTATTTTTGGTTGAATTACTGAAATACTGCTAACAGATCAATTGTTTTTATCCATATCTGACTGGGTTTTTTTTTATCAAATACAGCAGAAACATCCTTTCAATCAGTTTTAAACCTAATTTAATTCCTGGAAATCCTCTAATGACCCAAAATTAGTTGTTTTAGGACCCAGAGTGGGTTCTCAACCCCAGCTTGCTGTGGATAAAACTTTAAAGTGCCTGTGACATCAAAGGTTTTCTAAGAAATATGAATGCATTTTTGGAAAGACAACATAAAAATATTAGAAAAGGAATGTCACATTGCTCAGATGGACAGTTGTTGAGATATTTGCAGGTGAAGTAACAGGAAGCGATGTCAAAGGGGAATGCCTGAATGTGAGTATTTCAGTCATCACTTATTAAAGTCATCATTAAGACTATATTTTAAGGCTAATTAAGGCCTTATTTTTGAACTGAATCTAAACTCACCCAGCTTGAGGCTGAGGCCGATCTTCGGCCGGTGCTCCTCCTGCGGCAGAGCGTCTGGAGGTGAGTTCTCATGGGGGATGATGATGCCGCAGGGTGACTCGTCTCCGGGAGTGTTGGGAGACGCGCCGCCGCTCGCCGAGGACACGGAGGGCGCGGCTGTGATGGGCCGCATCGTGGGCTTCAACTGCGGTTTCACGTTGGAGTTTTCTTCTTCGTTGTCGTAATCCTCCTCCTCCTCCTCGCCCTCCTCCACCTCCTCATCCGAGTGGCTGGGCTGCGACCGGGGTTCTACCGTTTCCTGTTCCGGTTTCCGTTCCCGGTGGTCTCGTGAACTCCGGTGGATGTCGCGCTGCTCCTCGGGTTCGGGTTCTTGGATGACGGGGGGCTGTCTCAGACGCTCCTCCTCTTCCTCCTCCATCTGCACCAATAACAAACAACTGCTGCATATAACCAAATATTTTAAAAAAGGGTCACGAGACAATGAAAGCTGACTGATTTTCTGTTGTGCAGAGATGCAGAGAGGCTCAGATGGTAAAATGACCTTCACAGAAACCCCAGGCAGCACGCACACTCACACATGCAGACACAGGCAGACACACAACGTTCTGACAGACGAGCGTTACCCTGCGCAGCTCTGCGTCCGGGTCTGGGTGTCCCTCGTCTAACAGCCTCCGTCTGATCTCCTCCAGCTCCTCCTTCTCTCTCTTCCTGTCACGCTCGTCTGCCTCCATCTCCTTCTCTCGGTCTCTGAGACGTTTCTGCAGCGCACTGCCCCTAGTGGTCGCAAAGAAAACATCAGCCTCAGAGCGACAACAGAGCTGCAGCGCTGCATGAATTCAACATTTAACCGTAACAAAGCCTGCGTTTTCAACATTTCTGTCACTATTTGAACAGATTTCATCAGTCATCCATTTAACACTCAAGTATCAGAAACAAATAATTTTACAGAAACATACAGACATTTATTTCCTGTAAAGATAAAAGTGCAGCTTTCCTTATAATTATTGTTCACCTGTAATACTTGGGGTCATCTCTGTCATCATCGTAATCTTCAAGAAACTCCTTTAACCGTTTGCCTTCTTTTACCTAAAAAGCATTCACATTCATTTACGCTGAATTTCTCTACAGGATACATTTTATTTTCTGACTTAATAACAAAAATAAATAAAATACTGCCTAGATAACAAAAATGTAATAAGTGAAAAGTGCAAACTTAATACATTTAAATACAAATTCTGGATTTTGGTGACTTTCTGCTTGTTTTCTCACCATTTCTCGTCTGCGCTCATCTTCTCTTTCAGTCTCTTTGGCATAATCTCTGGCCTTCTTCCTCTCCCTCAGCTCCCAGTTTTTCAAACGCTTTAACAAAAACAATAAAATGTAAAAAAAAAAAAAAATACAAACATATTTTCAAATACTTCAAGACAAAAAATTAGATTTTATTTCTTCAGAGCCACAAACTTCACTTGAAGCACTGATTTGTGTTGGAGAGCACGACTGGCCTCTCTTATCTGCACCTTTTATTATTTCTGCTTTTCCTACCTCTTGGTACGCTGCTTCTTTATCCCGGAGTTTCCTCTCCAGTTTCCTGCGTTCGTAAGCCTCCTCCTCATCTTCCTGGTCCCGTTTCTTTTCTCGCTCTCTGTCACGACTCAACTCTCTGCACAGAAACAAAAACTATTATGAACAGAAAATATAAACAGACAGAGAAGTCTCACAGAGAGGCTTTATTAAACACATGATGCATTCTGTTGCTCAAACAGTTCTGGAGTAAATGCATGTATATTTGTAAAAACTACAATAAAGTAGTTTTAAACACGTTTCTTTAAATTACTGAAAATAAATGTTTTAAAGGGCCTGTGACATGCATATTCTTCAAATACAAAAAAATCAAAGAAATCTTTATATTTAAGAAAGTTGGAATAATGCACACAATTCAACCCATTTTGTTACATAACTGACATATTTTCTTTTGAACTTGGCTCAGCCAAAGTGAAACAGGAAGTGACATCAGAGTGGAACTCTAACAAAGAAAACTCTGCTCTTTGTTTATTAAAACAATATAATTTGAACTCCAACTCTTCAGCTCTCTGATACTCAAAATAATCTAAAGAAACATCAGATTCTTCTCTACAGTTTGTGTTGTTGACTGTTGTAGCAACACTCTGTTCACATGCAGACGTTCCCCTCTGACATCACTTCCTGTTTCTTCACAGGCAAATATCTCAACAACGGTTCATCTCAGTGACATGAAATTTCGTTTCCAATATTTTATCAATGTCCTCTTTCTAAAAATGCACTCATGTATTACAAAAATTGGTGCCACAGGAGCTTTAAGTGCAGCAGAAATAATAATGACAAATTAAACTTTACTGTTGAATGTTTAGATTTTGATTTGATAAAAAGAAAAGGTAACTTCACCTTGACCGGCTGCGGTCGGCGCTCCTGTCTCTGTCCCAGTCTCTCTCTCGCTCTCTCTCCCTCTCTCTGGTCTTGCGGTCCCGGTCCTTGTCTCTCTCCCTCTCCCGCTCCCGTTCCCTCTCTCGCTCCCTCTCCCGCTCTCGCTCCTTCTCCCGCTCGCGGTCCCGCCGCTCCCGCTCCCGCTCTCGCTCCTTTTCGCGCTCCCTCCTCTCTCGCTCAAACTCCTGCCGCTCCTTCTCCCGCTTGTCCTTCTCCTCCTCCAGTTTCTGCAGAGCAAAGCACAGGCGGGTTCAGCTGAGGTGGCGCGACGTCCGGTCGGCGGTTTGCAGCAAGCTTAGATTTAAGCACAGATCGAGTATTTTCCAGGTTTTGAGGGGTTTCACAGAAGAACATGTCCTACAGTCTAACATGGTGCAGTTTGTTGCTGAAGAAAACTACATTTAGCAAGAATGCAACTGGAAACCACTCAAATGGAAGGAAAGATCTGTGCAACATGATTCTTTTCTTTTTTTTGGCGTTTTTAAAAAACGCCAGCAAGACAATATTTTCTCTCCTTACGGTTCCTTCTTTCAGAACAAGAAAAACAAAAACAGGCATCAGTTTTTTTGTTGAACTAGTTGTTTGTGACTTACAGGTGTTGAACTATGGACTCAGCCCTTCGCTGCCCCTACAAGCCTTTTAAGTTAGGCCTGGGAGGAAAGCAGGTCACACGGTATACAAGGAAAAAAAAACGTTATGGGATTTTATTTTATTTTTTGATATCTTGCTTAAAAGCATCATCAAAAATCATCAACAACATCTTTCACTTCAAAGTGTAACATGGCATTTGGTGTGGTTATTAAATCAAGAAATAAACATCATGAAAATTAGTTACATTTCTGCACAGATGAATAAAATTGTAGAAGCAGTCTTACCCGTGCAGAAGACTTCAGCTGCTCTCCGTGACCATTTGTTCACACACACCATGACTATTTTACATGCATTACACACAAGGCTTGGCAGGTATGAAGTGTGCTGACGTTTGGCTAAATTAAACCTTATACTTTCATCTGCGGTGCTACATCTAAGAATCTGAAGCAGCAACAAATATGGACTGAAGGAAAGCCTTGGGTGTAACACAACTGAAGAGAAGAAAACTTAAAAACACAACAAAGAAATGAGAAATGGCCTTTGAGACTAGTCAAGTTTAACCACTTATTTTAGGACCTGAACTAGTTTGTTTCATCCAACTTTGAGATTTTAACATAAACAGCACCTAACAGATGAATCATGGAAGCTCTTATTTGTGAAATCCTTTCTGAAGTTAAAAGTGAGGTCATTTTCTTTTCCAGTCCAGACACACTAAACACACAAAGGGTTGTGCGTAAATAAAGCTAATCTCCGGAAACTTTCACTAAAACACCTGAAGGAGAATCAGACGCCTTCTGGACGCCTCGGGGTGATTTGTGAACGGACTGAGGCTTTTGCAGCCGTTTTGCAGAAATGTTTTCAAAAAAATTCCAAAGGTTGTGTCATAAAATAGCATTTTAGACAACTTAGGCTGACTTGTGAAAATTGTGTTATGACTATTTTACTTATTGTGTATATTCCAATTGTTTCCAGTAGATTTCTTTTATTCCATCTTCAGCTTCAACATATTTAATGTTGGACAACTTTTCAAACTTTACACAAGTTGTGTGAAACATTCTAGTGTGACAGCACCTTAAGTACCGCATTTACATTTAAAATGAGCTTTAAAATGATTTATTGATTCCTCCACTGTCAACTGACGATTAAGTCAAAAACTGGGGTAAAAAAAAAAGCTAATTGAGTTGATTTTTGCATAAACCTCCTGGCATGTTTTGTCGATTCAGCGAGTCCCCACACTGTCTGTAGTGTGTGCTTTTACTTACCTCCATAAAGACTACTAGACCCTGGTAAACCTCACATCATGCATGAAACTAACAAGTAAAATCATTTCTTTTAGAATTTAAGTCTGCCAAATATTCTCATGTCATCTAGCATTTTCTTTTAATTATTAACCATTTATTTAAACTCATAAAAGCTAGAGTAATAACCTCTGTTGACTAAATCCATTTCCTAATTCCTATTTTTCTTTCATAAGTTTTATTTTATACCCTTTACAAGTTGAATAAAGCCAGTAATCTATCTGGAGCACAAAATAAATCAAAGAAAGAAGAGAGGAAAAGTATGATAGTGATTAAGAAGAAAAAATGAACGAGAGATCACACAACACACAGACTACTTACCTTGTCAGGCTTCAGATCATCATACTGCTGTGGAGAGGGCGCCCCCGCCCTACTATCATAACAAAGGTTACAGTAAAATTCACTGCAGCAGTTACTCAGTCCTTGTGCTTCAACATGAACATCATTAAAACAGCAGAAGTTACGGAGAACTCGCACAGGTTCACTGACTCTCCACACTTCAGGGAACTGCCAAAGTATTAAGGAGAGTATTAATGACGTCTAATGATTGAATTTAACCCCGACAAGTGAAGAGCTGCACAGTTGCCCCAATGCAAGTCCTCAAGAGGGGGGCGCCCAGTATATGTATATAATAAAAGAAGGATGATACTTACATCCTTATCCTGGCAACTTTTTCCAAAGCTCTGAGATTCATCTTGCTTTAGTCACCATATGATCACTATCATAATGGTGGGGTTTAATGAATAGATTAGCTTTAGGGTAACTTTACATCGTCTCCATGCATTTTTGTGTAATGAATGAAGAAAATTCATCTCTAATGGTCACAACTAATAGCTTCACTACGGAGGTCACAAATTTCAAATTAGGCCTGCGGTGACAATATTAAGAGTTGTGTTGTGAGGGTTGAATGGGCATTATTTTAAATAGTAACGGGCGTAAGCAATAAGAATAGTGTTACACATTTTAGAGCCGGCCAATCAGCACTCAGTGTTCATGTTACTGAGATCAAGTGTTGCAAACTAAATGTGAACTACGTGAGAAACTGCAGTCCAAAACCTGGAATGTCAATTACAAGATTAAAAAAAGCCACTTTACCTTGTGAGTGTCCCGAAATTTACTAATCTCTCTGGAAATCAGGTCTCTCTTGTCCTCTTCAATGTCAATGGTGTTAATATCATCCTGTAGAGAAAAACATATTGAATTAAAATAAAATAAAAAAACATTTAAAGGGGCAATATCATGTAAAATAAACTTTGACTTTTATATCATGCTATAGTTATACTCTCATAAAAAAAACATGCCCAAAGCCTTGCTCTGACTCATTTATCACGTTTGAGAAATCCTGCAGTGTTTTTAGGAAGCCATGCTGAGGAGCAAAACGACAGGCGGGAACCAGAAACGCCCCCGGGGCGTGTCTTTAAGCCGAACTTCCTCATGGCAGAGCGCACCCCCGCTCCCCCCCACACCCCGCAGGCTCTCGGGTGAAAGTGAAACCTAACTGTCTGCTGAGCTCTCCACATTAGTTCTCACTCAGTGAAGCTCTTTTCAGATTAAAAATACCTTTGAGGAAATGTATTTTCAGATGCCAAGTAAACTGCATCATGGCGCACATGCACAGCCCCCCGCGTGCAGAAACCCCACCCTCCCCAGCCCCCAAACGGGACGGGACAGAAGCAGAAGGAGGTTCTTAAAGAGACAGAGGCCAATTTCAAGGCATTTAGAAGAGGAAGTGATGAGAAGATAAGTTTATTTTCTATTTAAACAGAAAAACAGCATTTTAATAACTGCTAAAGGTGACATAGATACTTTATTATGGTATAGTATTTAAATAAATGCCTGAGAAACACATAATATTGGCTCTTTAAACTTGCATTGTTTTGACATAAAAGATAACCAGATATGGTCGTACCTCTTCTTTCTTTTCCTTTTTTCTTTTCCGTCGCTGAGACTCCTCGTCCTGAGAAGGGGCGTTAAGTTCTGCAGCATATTCCCGCATCAATCCATCAATGGCCTCTCTGACCAGCTGATCTCTTCTCTTCGTTTCCTCGTCAAGAACCTCCTCTTCATCTCCTCCATCCTCTGCCTTCTTAGTCTGTAGATACAGAAAAACAAACATTCTAGTTTAGTTATCAGTACATTTTAGAATTAAGAAGTTGCACTAAATGTATTTATAGCTTAGCAAATCTGAAGAAAATGCACAGCAGTTTGGAGACTTACACATAAAACTAATCAAACTTATTATCAGCAATAATTATTCCCTTTAAAAACTTCCTACCCCATTAGCAGTCCTCTTCTTGGCCTTCCACTCGTCCAGCTGAGATTTAGTCTTTGCATCCACCTTCACTAGCAGGTTTTTGTCCCCAATCTGCAAGTCGTGAAGCAATCGCAGAGCTCGCAGGGTGGACTCTGGCTCTTTGTATTCACAAAAACCAAAAGCTGCAACAGAGAGGTGGGTAACTTTAAACTTTAAAAGATTTAACAGGATAAAAAAAGAAGAAATAGACTGAGACTGTTTTTACTGTGGATTTTAAAATGTAACTTTTTTTTTTAGAAATCGCACCGATTAATTTTTTTTAAGTTCGGTGATTTTGTGACAAAGTTACCCAGAATGCCTTTTATTCAGACATCCAGCAACAGTTAAAGAGGAATTCCTTCTTTCATTCATTACATTTTTTGTAGATTTGCCTTTTACAATCTGAGCTAATTTAAAGTTTAACTGTATTAGTAATATACACTGCTCAAAAAAATAAAGGGAACACTACTGCTCAAAAAAATAAAGGGAACACTTAAACAACGCACGCTAACTCCCGATCTTAATCAATGAAATATTCACATTGAGTACTCTGTTCTGTACAGAGTTGAATGTGCTTCACAAAAGTTTGATTTACTTGGACTTAGTGTGCGTTGTTTAAGTGTTCCCTTTATTTTTTTGAGCAGTGTATAATTCAAAAGCTTATCACTGAGAATTACTATTATTAAAGGTTTCCCAGACCCAGTGATGCTAGGAATTACCTTGAAGCTTGCCAGAGGCTCCTTGAACTCTCTTCCAGCTCAAAACAATACCACATTTCTGTAAAAAGAGCACAAACTGGTTTAACTAAACAGCCTTAGTAAGACAAAACATAGCAAACATATTTAATGAGGTTGCTGATTACTCATGCAATATTTTATAATTAATACTAAAAAAAACATAAGTACATAAAGTGCTTGTCTGTTTTAATATTGTTAATATTAACTCAGATACATTTGGTGCGATATTTAATCCAAAAAGAATGATCTTCATAAGCTATCTTACCGCCAGCAGCTGTCTGATCAGCATGTCTGAAGCTTTTTCTGATATGTTCCCAACAAACACAGTGGTGGTGGGCCCACTGCCCTCGTCATCTTTGGCTCGCAAAGCTGAAATGTCCTTCTTTGGAACGGGAGGCTTACTGACGACTGGAAGAGACTGGACCATGACTGCAGGGGCGGGGGCCATGATGCCCATGTGAACCGGGATCATTGGAGCTCCTGCAACAGTTAAACAAAATACACATCAAGTAAAGAAAGCTGTTAGGAAACAGGAGGTTTAAATTACTGCTAATCATACGTAACATTTTTATATTAAAACATTGCAGGGATATTTTTATAAAAATAATAATGCTTTAGTCTTTTTTGGCACTTTTCTAGACACTCAAAAACAATTTTTTCACGCAGTCCCCCCCAACAAGATAATATGAACATGATATTCCCATATGTGGGGAATTTGCAACCCTCACTACAGCCTGTGTGCAATGATTAAACCACATTTATGATCAGAGTATCTTCCCTGCCACGGGGAGCTTTATAGGAACTGGTCATTCAATATATACACATTTATCAACAAGTGGTTGCTACTAACTATGCCATAAGACAGTGTTTCCCAAAGTTGGGGTCGGGACCCAAAGTGGGGTCCCGAAACATCAAGGTGGTGTCCTGAAAAGATTTTCTGAATTAATGACATTTTTGCCTTAGTTGTTACAAAGGAGTGAGGTTAGTGTTTTTAAAATGGATAAATGTAGTATACAAATATTGTTACTATGCCCATGTTTAATTGACCTGAAATGTTTATCATCCAGAAACAGTTGTGGGCTCAGGTCTCTGCTACTGTTATTTTGTGGGTCAAAAGCTGAAAAGTTTGGGAACCACTGCACTTTGGTTCCCAAAGTTGGACTTGGGACCCAATTATGGGTCATGAAGCACCTTGGATAATCTCCAGAAATCAATTTAAAAGATAATAAGTGTGGACAGTAAGTGTGTTCAATACTTTTTCCCTGTGCCATTCCACATTATTACAAATAACTTCATTTCTGGACATTTATGTTT
>NW_013952531.1:1174429-1176333 GCF_001266775.1 Austrofundulus limnaeus | reverse complement strand
GGTCTCTGCTATTGTTATTTTGTGGGTCAAAAGCTGAAAAGTTTGGGAACCACTGCACTTTGGTTCCCAAAGTTGGACTTGGAACCCAATTATGGGTCAACACCTTAGATAATCTCCAGGAATCAATTTAAAGGATAATAAAATAATCGCTGATGTAATATTTTCCCTATAATTATTACAAAAACACAAAATAAGTAAAAATAAGTATTTATATTTGTGTACAAGCTGTTTAGATTGTCAAAAAGTCTGTGTTTTTAGGGTTATTAACAAAGTTTGTGTACTCAGACCAGTAACATTTGTGGTCACAAGTTTTTGTCATGGATATTTTGTGGGTCAGAAGATAAAAAGTTTGGGAACCACTGCCATAAGAGACCCCGTTCACCTTTATTTAAAGTAATGCATGTAATTATTCTGTGGGACCACTGTCGCTCACCTGAGGGGAACCCAGCATACTGAGGAGGAATCCCAGGTGGGGGCAACAGAGGCCGGTTTAAATGAGGAGGGAAGGACATCCTGAAAATTAACGTGACCTGTAATGGAGACACATTAAACACAATTAGGACCCTATGCAATAATCTTTTAATGAAGACATTCACACATTTACAACTCTAAGTTACAAATACTATCAAATTTATTTTAGAAACGACAGATTGTCTGACAGCACAATGAGGAAGGAAAACACTGAACTGTGTCGGTACTATTTACAAAGTCATGCTCGACTTTTCTGAAACATTAGCTGAACTTAGTAATGTGGCGTTCGCTATTTAAAGGCCATAAAGTCAAACGCCTTTAATAACAATAGTTTTTTAATATATGTATTAAGGTATAAAGGGACAGGCCAACAACAAACAAACAGCTAAGTTAGCTAACGCTAGCGCTGAGCACGCTACCCGGCACAGAGAAGCTAAACTGATGCTAGCTCGAGCTGATGTCCTAACATACAGTTCTGACTCTGGCAGGCTAAACAAGACATCGGAATGAATCTAAAACTGTCCAAAAATACGTACCACTTAACCGGGTCGCGTGTAACTGAAAGTAAATTCAGTAAAAGAAAAGGTTAATGATGGCGAAAGTAACGAAAACGTTCAGTACGCTGCTGTTTTAGCACGTTAGCTGCTCGCGGGCCTTCAGACGCATTGACGCATGCGCAATTAGAGAACAAGGGTGCGTTTGTTTTACGTACCGGGACGTGCCTGCGGGTTTGATCAAATCACGATGAAGGATGAAAATAAATATTTTTTTTATATGTTTATAGCTAATAAATTTTGTTTTAAAATTATTTAATTTACAATAAAATGAATTAGGTCACAGTAGAGATTGGGTTAATAAAATATACAAATTTGTTTATCTTTTTAATCGTGCTTTTTCTTATAAAATCCACCGAAATGTTCGTTTCTATCCTAATTTAATCGTATTTCAAAAACAATTACATTATAACATTTTTAATAAAACTTCAAAATTGAACGTTTTCACTTTGATTTTTAGACAAATTCTACCCCTAAACTTAGTCAAAATAAATCACTTTGTACAAGAGTGACACTTTTTAGTTTATTGTGTCTTAAAAGGGGCAATAAAATAAAACAAAATAAAATAAAATGTAAAAAGCTTGAGCTTTAATTTTATGAAATGCTGTAAAAATCACAGGATTTAAATTTGTAAATACCTCTTTTTCAAGAGCAAAAATGCAACTGATTTACAATTTCAATGCAAAATTAGGGCTATTCCTTTATTTCTTAAATAATTTGTTGGGTTTACAGTGGAAAACTAACAAATTTACATTTGGAGAACACTGTTGTGTGGGATTTTGCACTAAACACAAGTAAAACTATGATTAGCGTGCACAAAACAAATAACAAAATATTATTTTGATGCATTTTCCTATTGTTATTAGCATAAACAAGCTA
>NW_013952531.1:1167673-1174323 GCF_001266775.1 Austrofundulus limnaeus | reverse complement strand
TTATTATTGAGCCATTTATACTTTATGTTGCTGGTATAGCTGTAGGAAATCCGTTTTTTATGTAATAAAACGCAGTGACTAAGTGTTGAGTTTTTGTTGCTCTGCTGTTTCAGGTACATCTTGTGACTTTGCGCTGCGAAGGGATAAGCCTGTGACGTCACCGCGAGGCGGGTTTTTCATGGAAAGTGCTAGAAAAAACGAAGCACAACCTCCCAGATTTTAAATATTCCTCCGTCAGATAAAAGAGATCTACTTTAGTTGTCAAACCTCAGGGAAATGACGGCGCCTGTGTAATATTGATTAGGCTCATATTTTCTTTTTATGCCGATAATGTTGCCTGGATGTCATCTGTGAAGTCCTAAAATTCTTGTCTGTGTGAATCTCTTGCAGTAACGTAAACTGCCACAAGATGGCGGCAAAGATGCGCTGAGTTCAGGTCTTTCGTTATGGTTTTTTTTTTATTATAACTGGAAAATGTTTGCTTTTAGGGATCACAGTTTTTACTCATTATTTTTTTCTAAAATGCTATAGTGGTTAGCTTAAGATAAAACAATTGTTTTAAAATGTTTTGTTCCATGGCGCTCCAGTAGATTTCGAGGCCGCGGATGGATACGACCGCACTCCAGACCCACGTGTAGTCTATAAAGAGTCGCTGTTTCAGGAAAGGAGTTCCTTTCATTTTCCCCATCGTCAGAGAGCGCGAGGGACATCACTTTTGTTGCATTTTATTCAAGAAAAATCAACCAAATTAACAAGGTACGCACACCAAATTGTTACTATGTCGCGACTAATATTATAACCTTTTAATATCAGCTTTTTTATTCGAGTTTTAAATATTTAACAAAATGTTCGGCGGAAGCCCGCTCAGGAGTTGATGCTAATTTAACAGTAAATGTCTCGTGAGGGGCGTTAGCTGCGTTCAGTAGCCGTCAGATCGTGTGTTTGGAGCGGCTTCCAGCGATGATGCTGCTCGGGATGAATGCGGCGCTGTGATGTCGGGCAGGTGTGGTGGTCGTGACACAGCTGGATCGAGCTGCAGAGGAAATGAGCTCCGACCCGGCGTCAGGTTCGACCCGTCCAGTTAGCTTGACGTGACGAACCCGGGACGGCTAATGTTCACTTAGATGTTACGTAATCGATGGCCCCTCCATTTTTAATGCCTCATTCAGTCAGAAATGAGCAACGATCGTTTCATTATTAAGCACTTAATAAGTGTTTTGTAGCGTCGCGGACTAGTTTGTGGTCGTGCTTTTATTTTGAAGAAATAAAACCAGTTTTGACGGTTTTGCCGCTCCGCAGCACGTGCTCGTAGCGTCCATTGTCTCCGGTTAGGAGCCATGTTTTTTATTGATACTTCCGCCCTTGCGTTGTCAGACTTTGGCAACTGGACCAACTTTGTGAAACCGACCTGTGATTTATGATCAACTTAAAGTCACATTTTCTCTAAAGTGAAACCGAATCACTTTTTTTTTTAAGCTTTATAAACTCACTGTTTTTTCTTGTAGATGCCTGAAGAAATGCACCAAGAGGAGGAGGTTGAGACCTTTGCCTTCCAGGCAGAGATCGCTCAGCTCATGTCCCTGATCATCAACACCTTTTATTCCAACAAAGAGATCTTCCTCAGGGAGTTGATCTCAAACGCTTCTGATGTAAGTCCAGTTAAAGCTGTCGGAAACGTGCGGCTAATTTCCTTTGACTTAATTGAGGAGAAAAACATTTATTGTCTCTCTTCAGGCTCTGGACAAAATCCGCTATGAAAGTTTGACGGACCCCTCCAAGCTGGAGAGCGGCAAGGATCTGAAAATCGACATCATCCCCAACAAAGCTGACCGCACCTTGACCTTGGTGGACACCGGCATCGGCATGACCAAAGCTGACTTGATTAACAACTTGGGTACCATCGCCAAGTCTGGCACGAAGGCCTTTATGGAAGCCCTGCAGGTACAAAAAGGATTTTAATGATTTTGTGAAGCTTAAAGTCTTATTTTGAATGACGTGGTCTCATGATGTAAATCTGTGTTCCTCAGGCTGGTGCTGACATCTCCATGATTGGTCAGTTTGGTGTGGGTTTCTACTCCGCCTACCTTGTTGCTGAGAAGGTGGTTGTCATCACAAAGCACAACGATGATGAGCAGTACGCCTGGGAGTCCTCTGCTGGAGGTTCCTTCACAGTCAAGGTTGACAGTGGTGTGTATCTGTGAACCAAAACTGAGAAATCGTAGCATTTTTATAAATCTCTAAACTTCGTAATCCTTTCAACTCACAGGTGAGCCTATTGGCCGTGGAACAAAGATCATCCTGTACCTGAAGGAGGACCAGACTGAGTACGTTGAGGACAAAAGGATCAAGGAGATCGTCAAAAAGCACTCTCAGTTCATTGGCTACCCCATCACCCTGTTTGTAAGTGCTTTAAAATGTTCGTATTTAACGTTTGAAACTATTGGTGAGCTTATAAATGTGACTCAACTGCTCACAGGTGGAGAAGGAACGTGACAAGGAGATCAGCGACGACGAGGCAGAGGAGGAAAAGGCGGAGGAGGAGAAGAAAGAGGAGGAGGGAGAGGACAAACCTAAGATTGAGGACGTTGGCTCGGACGATGAAGAGGACTCCAAAGACAAGGACAAGAAGAAGAAAAAGAAGATCAAGGAGAAGTACATTGATCAGGAGGAGCTGAACAAAACCAAGCCCATCTGGACCAGGAACCCTGACGACATCACGAACGAGGAATACGGCGAGTTCTACAAGAGTCTGACCAACGACTGGGAGGACCACCTGGCTGTCAAGGTAAACAGACCTTTTAGTCCGTCTGTTGGGATTAATGTGGAATAAGAGTTTAAACTGTTGTTTTTCCTTCACAGCACTTCTCAGTGGAAGGTCAGCTGGAGTTCAGGGCTCTGCTCTTCATTCCTCGCCGCGCACCTTTTGATCTGTTCGAGAACAAGAAGAAGAAGAACAACATCAAGCTTTACGTCAGGAGAGTCTTCATCATGGACAACTGCGAGGAGCTCATCCCAGAGTACCTGAGTAAGCTCAGCCAGGGCTGGAGTTCAGATCTGCTCACACAGAGCTGCTCGTTAAAGCTTCAATTTATTTAATTTATTCCAGACTTCATCCGCGGCGTCGTGGACTCAGAAGACCTGCCCCTCAACATCTCCAGAGAAATGCTGCAGCAGAGCAAGATCCTGAAGGTCATCCGCAAAAACATCGTCAAGAAGTGTTTGGAGCTGTTTGCAGAACTGGCTGAGGACAAAGAAAACTACAAGAAGTTCTACGAGGGCTTCTCAAAGAACATCAAGGTATTTAAACCCTCAGAACCAAAACCTTTTCATTTAAACTGGTTTACAGTGGATGTCTGCAGAGTTTTAGTCAATAGTTGTCACTCAGCCTGAAACTACACTAAACTAATCCCCATAAAGATTTTTTTTTATTTTATTTATTTATCTATTTATTTATTTTTTAGTTGAGTTAGTTTTTGTTTTGTTTTTTTAATTTTGTATCTTTATTTATTGTGGGGCTTTTTTAATTTACTAAATACACTGTATTTTCCCTATTTTGTTGTTGTTATTTTTTTATTTATTTATTTTTTAATTTGCTAAATACACTGTATTTTCGCTGTTTTCAGCTGGGCATCCACGAAGACTCTCAAAACCGCAAGAAGCTGTCAGAACTGCTTCGCTACCACAGCTCCCAGTCTGGAGACGAGACCACCTCTTTGACAGAGTACCTGACCCGCATGAAGGAAAACCAGAAGTCCATCTATTACATTACTGGTATTTTTACTTTTCTAAAGAGGGAATACTTTTACTTTACCCTCTTAAAAAAGTTTTAATCTTTGAACATCTCTGGTGTTTGTTTGTAGGTGAGAGCAAGGACCAGGTGGCCAACTCTGCCTTCGTCGAGCGTGTCCGCAAGCGTGGCTTCGAGGTGCTGTACATGACGGAGCCCATCGACGAGTACTGCATCCAGCAGCTGAAGGAGTTTGACGGTAAGACCCTGGTCTCCGTCACCAAAGAGGGCCTGGAGCTGCCAGAAGACGAGGAGGAGAAGAAAAAGATGGAGGAAGACAAGGCCAAATACGAGAACCTCTGCAAGCTCATGAAGGAAATCCTTGACAAGAAAGTAGAAAAGGTCGGCATCAGTTAACGATCAGTCTGGTTTTGGTTAAATTTCAGATTTGATGAGGTTCAAGCAAGTCTTCTGTCCTCCAGGTGACCGTGTCCAACAGGCTGGTGTCCTCTCCCTGCTGTATCGTGACGAGCACCTACGGCTGGACGGCCAACATGGAGAGGATCATGAAGGCCCAGGCGCTGAGGGACAACTCCACCATGGGTTACATGATGGCCAAGAAGCACCTGGAGATCAATCCTGACCACCCCATCATGGAGACACTACGGCAGAAGGCTGAAGCTGAYAAAAACGACAAAGCTGTCAAAGACCTGGTGGTGCTGCTGTTTGAGACGGCCCTGCTGTCCTCAGGCTTCTCCCTGGACGATCCACAGACCCACTCCAACCGCATCTACAGAATGATCAAGCTGGGGCTGGGTAAGAGCAGAGACGTCAGGGTTAATTCAGCTTTTAGTTTGGATTAAAGAACTAACGGGGATCTTTGTTCTTCAGGCATCGACGACGACGACGTTCCAACAGAAGAGGCCACCTCCACATCCGTCCCAGAGGAGATGCCCCCCCTGGAGGGTGACGAGGACGCTTCACGCATGGAAGAAGTCGACTAAACTCCCCTCCCCTGACACTTGGCTCATCTTCCAGTAGTTTTAAAAGTGCAGTAACTGTAAATTAATCATTCCTGTGGTGTGGAGGACCAGTGTTCTTGCTACTGGAGCCTTGCGCTGCTAAACCTTTCTTTTTTTGAGAATTCCTTTGCTGTGAAAAATCCCAAGTTGACATTCATTAAATAAATTTTTTTTATTATTTTCTAAGTACTGTGGCTCCAACGTTAATGTTTGTGGTAAATATTTGAGTACTGGACTGTTGGATTCTGTTGTCCAGAGGGTTCGGGGTAAATTCAGTTCATGTGCAATGCTGCATGGAGAGAGGACTGTTCAATTCTTTTGCCTGAGTTCAGGCCTGCCTGTATTACAAGTCTTGTTTTTGCAAAGAAAATAAACATGTAATACCTTGTCTTTGTGTGGGTACTTGATCTAGATTTAACAGGATGTAGTTGAAGTTTGATCTTTTCACCACTAGATGGTGACGTCCCTACATGGAATTGTGTTCTGTATAAACTTCAGGTTATTCTTGACTTTCTCTCTTACAAAAGAATTAACAAAAATTTAGTAAAATTTTATACTTAATCAAGTTCCACCTAACTTAATGCAACAATGTTACTCAGTTTGGAGCTATACGCCTCGGCTAAATTACAAACAATGAGTGGTTATTTTAAAAATTGAAATGAGCTTTATGCACGGATTAATGCACTGATTTAAGCCATGTCTATAAGCTCCTTCAGGGGTCAGTGAGTAAAAAACCTGAGATCTGATTTTTATTTTTATTTTTTTTAACACACCTGGGCTTGAACCCACAACCTCTGGATATTTGAGACAAGCAACATTTCCACCCTGCATGCAGTGCTGGCTCTAGCCATTTTGGTGCCCTAGGTGAGTTGAAACGCAACCCCAAACCATGTCCCACCCACCCCATTTTGAACCCCTAAAAACAAGTTTGACAGTGTAAGGTACTATGGTAAACTTTTATTTGCTTTCCCAGAAAGCAAATAAATGTTTTGAACTTTTTCTGCTCTCCTTTCCTCCTGCTTCGCAGTGGGTGCTTTCATGTCCCCTGCGAGGCTGACTATAAATATTTTTTGCAAAACTTATGAACTTTTGAGGCTTTTTATACAGGTAAACGTGTGGGACAACAAAATACAGACTTATTGAGTTTGTCAACACGAACCACTACCTCAGAGGCACTACTAGCCCCTCCCCCATCAGAGTGTCGGAGCAGGACGAGTCAGTGCAACATCAATCAAATGAGAGAGAGGGTGGGGGCGATTGCTGCATTGGGGGAGAACATGTTTTATGAGTAGTTTATTTTTCCTGTAATACTTCATTAATAACACAAAGCTAACTGAAAGGGGCGCTGAGCAGAGTAGAGGGTGACACGGGAGTGAATTTTTACTCCTGTCCCGTCCCACTCCCACAAAAAATAATCCTGTCCCATCCCAATCCCGGGCCTGAGTAAAAAAAATATTCCTGTCCCGTCCCACTCCTGGTGCAATGACTCCCACTCCCATCCCACTCCCATTCAAAATGGCTCCCGCTCCTGTACCACTCCCATCTTTTCTTCATAATTCACTCTTAGGCAATACAATTAAATTGATTTAATCTTCACCACAATGTTTTTAAGATTACTTTGTGTTTTGCAGTTTGATTTAAAAAGATATAGCAACAGGAACAGTTCATCTCTGGCAATATAGGGAGGCATTTTTTGCCTTAATGTAAACAACAAAAAACATCACTAAAGAGCACAAAACATATAATACATGGCGTGTGATCTCTATATTTTTTCCTACAGAGGACCAGCTGTTTTTAGCTCATTTGAAAGTCAGTTAGTTGAATAAACCCCAACATAGAATGTTGCATTTTACTCATTTATTGAGCAATTATGTCCTTCAAACCGTGACATTACTTTTGTT
>NW_013952531.1:1153193-1166673 GCF_001266775.1 Austrofundulus limnaeus | reverse complement strand
ACAGAGGACTACAAAATGGCGACGCCAGTTCTATTTTTTTTGTCATGACGAAACTTGTTTCCCGCTCCCGTCTGCTCCCGTTAACTTTAGATCCTGTACCGTCCCAATCACGTGAGTAACAGTTAAGTCAATTCCCATCCCACAGGAATCCCGTGGGAATCACGTGACCCATGGGATTCCCGAAAAAATGTCAGCCTCTAGAGCAGAGTTACAACCAGGGATTACAAATAATTACTTTTTTCTGCAGTTTGGCGCCCCCTCCAGCAGACGGCGCTCTAGGCGACCGCCTAGTTCACCTATGCCAAGAGCCGGCTCTGCCTGCATGCTAGTTTGCAACTAATCTTTAATATTTAACTTGTTTTGCAACTTTTTCTTTGCCTAAATTCTTAAATCCATTGACTAGTTCCAGTTTTTTTTAAAGCAAAACAAAAACTGTCCTGTTTATTGTGACAGATGACTGGAAGTGACACCAGCAGGTACTGAGGGCACAGTTTACCTGAAAGTATGAAGCACTGCAGTGGGGGGGTGTCAAGTGTAGCTTTCCTGGAAGTGGAATAAAAAAAGAACAGATGAGGGGGTGGCAGCTGCTTTCTGCCATTGTTGGTAAAAACAGAAGCGCGGGCGTCTCTCCCTCAACACTTGTCAAAGTTACAGTGGGGAACTGGAAACGTGTCATTTAGAGAAAAGATTAAACTATTTTTATGACTCCTTATGAGACCACCTCCCTGAAGATTTTGCTGTTTGCTGAACATAATATGCAAATGAGTAGTTTAAAGAGAAAAAAAAACTGCTGACTTCAGTCATAAAATGTTGAGGTGAAAGGATGACAGTGAGACAAACACGTGTTGAGCACCTGAGGAAACCAAAACAATGTTCTGTGTTGCTGAGAAAATGACAAGTTGCCTCAAAGTCTTCAACTAGTTTCCAAAGTTCAGTGTTCTTAATGATTTTTAATTTACTTAAAAGTTAATAACATTTATTCTAAAATAAACACTAAATCAGTTCCACCAGTTTTGCATTATTTAGTTAGAATCTATTTAGAGGCGGCAGCAGCTAGCTGTAGCACTCCCAATGCAGCATGAACCACTTTTAGTGGGAATGTTATATTTCTGAGGGATTAAATGTTTAAAAATCCTGAAGGTTGTTTTCAGGCGGCAGCGCTGACTAGCCTTTAGCTCATCAATCTGGCCTGAATTCAACTCTTTTTTTCAAACAGCAATTTGATCCACAAAACACCACAAAAACTACAAAACACCACAAAAACTACAAAACACCACAAAAGCTACAAAACACCACAAAAACTGCAAAACACCAGCACAGACCTGCACCCCCAATTATTTCTAGACGATATCAGGCCTAATAATGTGCACAGTAACAATATTCGTTATGCTTCTTTTATCCTCTTAAGTGTACCAAACTCACACTTTTGTAACAATTAAGACAAAAATGTAAATTTTCAATGTAATTAATTCAAAAAATGTTTTCAAGACCCCACTTTGTTTCAGGACCCACAGGGAACAACTTTGGGAACAATTGGTTTAAAGAAGCATCTACTACAGGTAAGATATTTTTTATCATGACTTTATAACAGAACCTTAAACTTTACTTGACTGTTAAATATTCAGAGGTTTTTCTAAGGTTTACAGAAACCTGAACACATTTTTTATTTATTTATTTTAGTAGATCCTAAATAAATCACACGAGAATTTTAATATTTGCTTTAAATTGCGAGAATCAGGAAACCCATCTTTTATAGATGTTAAAAGGTGCATAAAAGGAAAACACTTGATGTTCTGTTTGTACTTTTTTTTCACAGTTTCCTTTGGGTATATTTAGAAAATGTTCCAGTAAAGTCCAATGAAGGTCGTTTAAAATTTACCTGAATATTTATTTTTTTCAAACAAAACCATCAGAAATTTGTTTGGAGAAAAAAAAAATCTCTCAAAACTCCTCTGTTTGTTTGTGAGATTAAAAAAAATAGAGAAAAAAACAGAGAAAGTTCCTCAAAAGTTGCCAAAATTGTAACCTCTGGGGAAGATCTGAATAGGTTTTTTTTTTTTTCATTTTTAATTGGGTGATTGTAACGATGCATAAATGCAATAAACCAAAAACAAAAGCATTACGATTTTAAATGAAATGCAAACAGAAATCCAATCTGTCGTGTCTTTTTCAGAGGAATTATTAGTCTTCAGGAACAAATCTGTCTGGTTGAATCTGGAAACTTCCTGGTGAGAGTTGTTACATGTCAGCAACATTTTCTCATAAAATAGCAAAGTGCAACTACTGCTTTTTTTAATAAAAAATGACTTCCTGTTGAAACAATTAACCCCCTCGTGTAAATCTCCTCTTAACCCTGTGCATTAAATCAGGGGGGGTTCCTGGTGGGCCGTGCCCGTTCTCGTTTAATGCAGAACTGACATAAAATGAATTTAAATTGCACAACTAGCCGAATGCATGACCTACTTCTGAGTTGCTCAGTTTCTGCTGATTTGGCTGAAGATGATTCTGGCTCTCTGTCCACATTCGGTCCACACACTCGTCTGTTTTGCTGCCACGCCTGCCTCTGTTAGACACCTCCTTTTGTCTGCGCCACAGCAATAACAGACCACCAGACTGACACGATCAGGTGGTATTTGACTCGCTGAGGATTTATAAACCACACCATCCTGCAGACCCGAGTACAGTCTAGTTTCAGTGACATTTAAAATGCCTAAAAAACGTCAAAGTGCTACTGATCTGAAACAGTCCAACAGCCATAGTAGTACTTCTCATTTGACAGCACTTGCTAAATAGTAGACAGGAACAAAACACCCACACTGAGAAGGAAAGGAAACAAGATGAGCAGATAAAAGGCCTTCACAGCAGAAATAAAACCTTCTGTCGTAAAGCTTGAAACACATCAAACCACAAAAGCCTTCGAGGCGAGGTGCTGCACATGGTCTGCGAGGCCATGTTTACGTTCCAGCCGTGCTGTAAAACAGCCTGGTGACGCCGTTCGAAATGCTGTGGTTCTGCTGTTTCTGAAATCCCAACTTTAAAGGAATTAGACCGATATCACTCCTGTTCTGTGCGTGGAGTGAAAGGTTACGCAAATGGAAGAAAGTGAGAAATTCAGCAACCAAAAAAAAAAAAAAAGAAAAGACAACAGATATTTTGAGACAACAGATGGGTGTGTTTAAGATCACATGATTGGAACACGGAAAAACAACTTTTAAACATTTGTAAAATGAACCTGATTTAAAAATGTAAAAACAAGAGTTTTGTTCTTTTGAAGTGGGGTTCTTTAGAACATTTGTGAACCAGCAGCTGTATTTAGCAAACTGCACGACCACAGAGTGACAGACAATAAAACACAACAGCAGTCACATTACGCAATAAAAACTAAAATCAAAGCAAAACTGCCTTAGAATAAAAACAAAAACACATTAAATCAAACAATAAAAAAAATCATTGTCTTGTGTCAAAAGATGAGTTTGAAGAAGTGAAAAAGGCCAAATAATTTTTAAAGTGCCTGTGACTATTTTTTTCGTAATAAATATTAATGCGTTTTTTGAAAGATAACATTGATAACTTATTACAAAAATAATTTCACGTCGCTGAGACAAACAGTTGTTGAGATATTCACATGTTCAGTAACAGGAAGTGATGTCAAAGGGGAATGTCTGCATGTAAACAGAGCGTTGCTACTATGACTAACAACATTAGGGCTTATAGCATCTGGAAAATCATCATCTATCCAGAAAAATGTATGCAATTTGAAAAACATGTGCCCATCCAGATGGTTTTTTTAAACATTTCCTGTTTTTTATGTTCCACTTTGAAAAAAAATAAGGCTTCAGGCTTTGTTTTTGAATTGGGGTTGCATTATACCCAAGTAAATTAACATTTTTTATGCTTAACTGAGCCATAAATCATAAGCAGCCGTTCATTTCACTGGTCTGATCAGACGGCATCAACAAAGATTTTATTTTGTCTCGTTTAGCAGCTGTTTGGAGATAAAAGACAAGATTTGTCCAGGGAAATTGGCACAAACGCTTTAAAAAGGCTTAATCCTTCTGCTGGTTAATAAAGGAGAGAAAACTGCAGTGAGTGCTCAGAGAGACTGGTCCTTCGTGGGACTGAAACCAGAGCATCACACATGCATCACACATCTGTAGTTTTGTTTTAGACCCCCGGCCCCCCAGGCCCCTCCTTGTTCGTGATTCATTCCAACCACCGAGAAGACAACCGGAGACGGGGAGAAGATGATGCACTATTAAAGTAGGACCTTTAAAGCAGCAGCAGAGGGGAATTCCTGTCTGAGATTATTAACCAAAGGGAGGGGAGTTCTTGTCTTCAGTGAATCATAAAAATGGCCTTTCAGACCAGTTTCAACAACGGCTCTGCTCGCCTTCGTTTCAGACCTCAGAAAGTGGAACGAGAACAGAAAGATCAACGTGGAAAGAAAATTAAATGTCTCGTTTGATGTCATTTTTAACAAAAAAACAATTATACAGATAATTAACGGATAAAGAAAGTGCTGAGTCACTGTAATACCAGAGCTGTGCTGCATCCTGGCATTGGTTTGTAAACTTTCTGCTGAATGAACTGAAAGGCATTTTTTACTAAACTGTTACCTTTTTTTTTGTAGCCATCATCTGTCCTATAAGCAAAATATCTCATTAAAACTTTTAGTGGCTGGACTCGTGATTAACTTTTGAGACTAACAGATACAAAAAGCCTGCCACAGCACAGCAACCTTAGCAAACACAAGAATGACTCAGCAACTTTTACAGATATGGGGCTGTCATTTAAGTTCAAGTTTATTTATACAGCACCAAGTCACAACATACGTTGTCTCAGGACACTGTACATAAAAAGAACAATGTAAAGAAGAAAGCAGCAGATTGTGTTGAATCACTTCATCACAGTCTCCCATCCTGAGCAAACGGTGGAGAGGAAAAACTCCCTGCTAATCAGGAAGAAAGCTCCAGCAGAACCAGGCTCAGAACAGGAGACCATCTGCCTCGACCGGCTGGTTGCAGGACAGGAAATTTAGAGTGGTAGTGGCTGAAACTCATCTTTTAAAAAAGGGACATATGTAAAATCCATATTTTTTTAATCGGTAAATGCATTTGGTTGTGGACTCGGGAGTCTCCAGGATTGCAGGAAATTTTAGTCTCTCCTGGTGCTGCGTAGATCTTTAGTTTCTGTTTGACTCATATTTTTTAACACATTCAGTTTTCTCTATTTTCTATAACACTTTCTGAACGATTACATCACAGTATTTGTGACAGAACTGCCAAATAAGGTCTGGACTTACTAAGTCTTACTAAGTCTTTAAGTCTTCATTCTCCTCTGGTTCTGGGTCAGACTCTGGTTCTGGGTCAGACTCTGGCTCCAACATGTAAGGCTGGATGGACAAGTCTGTTGTTCACATATTTTAATTAAATTGTAAATAAAATGTTTCTGCATTGCTAAAAAACGTAAAAACCCCCCTTCTCTCACAGCGGAGTGGACTGGTCTGGAAGCCAGAGGGGGGCGGGGCTTGGAGCGTCTTAAAGGAACAGTAACAAAACGAGGCACACAGTAGAAAAGTGGTGAAAGAGGAGCTGGTAAAGTTAGAATAAGTAGGAATTCAGACCGAAGCTTTGTAGTTCCACTTTAGAGGATTTAAATGTGAAAAGGAGGGATTTTAGACACATCATATCATCAACTTTGACATTATATACCGGAGTTTGTTAGCAAAACATCATGAACCACTGAATTAAATTTAATAAAACTTTCAGAAAGCAAACATAGGCTGAATATATATTTACAAATAAACTGTTTTTTGACCTTGGGAAACATAAAATGTGCTTGAAGTCAGCCAATTTGAGATATTTTGCTTAAATTTGTTGTGGTTTCAGTTGAGCAACATCTCCGACACACACACACACACACACACACACACACACACACACACACACACACACACACNCACACACACACACACACACACACACACACACACACACACACACACACACACACACACACACACACACACACACACACACTTGGAGTGAAACATGTTTAAACTCTCATGAACCACTGAATAGATATAAACAAAACACAAAGTAATTACTGGATGTCCGTCTACAACCGGTTACCCCAAACTCAAGATACTGTTTTTTACAAATTAAAGGAAGTGTAAAAGAAAGTGTTGAGTTAATTTACATGTTTTATTATTAATCCATTTACCAGAGAAAGTAGAAGAATGGCAATAACAACCAGTAACATTGCATTTGTTTCTTTTTGTGCATTTTTGTTCTGCAAACTGCCCCCCAGCTTTGACATCATCATCCATTCAGTGCTGATCCAAACATTCACATGAAAAACACAGAAAGCACAAGTTTAAAACAAATGGTAATAAAATAAAAAGGATACATATTTACATGTTTTCAGAACCAAGTTTTAAAACAATTCATGAAATCTGTGAAAAAACGTTTTAAATTAAAAACCATTCAAGGAGAAATCAGCTGTGATTTCTGGTCAAAATATATAATTTAAAACAACAAACGGTGTCGATTTTCGCTGCTGACAAATTGGAATATATCTGAGAACACATGTTTATTGTGTATAGCATCCCTGCTATCGTGTTTTATAACAAAGTGTTTTTAAAAGTTGACCCTTTTTATTTTTGAATGAGGAAAATATTGTTAACGCTTCAAAGAAATGAACGTTTATCCATTC
The DNA here is from genome assembly GCF_001266775.1 of Austrofundulus limnaeus. Lineage (NCBI taxonomy): Eukaryota > Metazoa > Chordata > Actinopteri > Cyprinodontiformes > Rivulidae > Austrofundulus > Austrofundulus limnaeus. The sequence goes on along the minus strand of NW_013952531.1, from coordinate 1,159,959 downwards.
AGTAACCTTAAACTGTACGCACAAGCCACATGTGGTGGTAGAAAGTTAAAACAAACCCTGTTAAACTGAAAGTGTAAGAGGCAGTTTGCAGTTTAAAACATAAGAATCTTACAGGCACTCAAAACCTCTGCGACCTTAAATACCACCTGGACCCCTTGGGGGCGTTTCGGTTTAAGAATCAAAACTGCAGTTTCCCTTTTCTGTACCGACGCCAAGAAAAAAACAAAAAACATAACAAGAAGTCAAACGGCACCACAAAAACGTGGTTTTATTTCCCAGTTCGGGCCGACTTTTCGAGCGCTACACCTTCTGTACGTGGGGCAACGCGGACAGCCGGCTCGGTTTCTTGCGGCTCCGCGCGTACACCCGCAGGAAGAGCGCCAGGAAAACCACGGCCACGCCGAAGCCGCCCACCACGGTGATGGCGTGGCCGTAGAGGAAACAGGACAGGAGGATGGCGATGGCCTGCCGCAGCGTCATGATGATGGTGAAGACGGCGGCGCCGAACTGGCCGATGGTGTAGAAGATGAAGAGCTGGCCGCACGCCGAGCACACGGACAGCAGCACGGCGTGGAAGGCGAACTCCGAGTGGCGCGCCATGAAGGCCAGCGAGTCGAAGAAGGCGCCCTGCTCCAGCAGCGAGCCCACCGTGAAGAGGCAGGAGAACAGGTTGACCCCGAACATCATCTGCACCGACGACATCTTGTACTTGAACAGGTTGTCCTGCCAGTTGGAGGTGAAGCTGTCGAAGACGATGTAGCCGGCGAGGATGACCACGCCGCTGAAGGTGGTGACGGTGGACGGGTGCTTGGCGGCCGCGCTGGACAGCAGGAACATGCTGACGCCGACGGAGATCAGCGCGGCCGTGAAGTACTCCCAGTACTCGTAGGTTTTGCGGGACACCAGCTTCCCCATGAGCATGACGGGGATGACTTTGGAGGCCTTGGCCAGCACCTGCGTGGGGAAGCTGATGTACTTGAGCGCCTCGTACTGGCACCAGCTGCTCAGGATGTTGGACAGCGACGCGAAGGAGTACTTGTACATGGGCGCGCCGTGGCGAGGGTGTTTGAACACCAGGCAGCAGATCCCCGACACGGTCAGGGCCAGGATACGGTTCATGAAGACCAGGAACTGAGAGTCCTTGAACCTCTCGCCCTCGTCCTCGGGGGTCGCCGCTCCATAGGAACGAGTCATCACCCTCTCCTGGAGGACCCCCCATGTTAAATACGAGGCCTGAGAATCAAACAAAAGTTACCTTTTCAGGGCTTTTTAGTTTCCCAATTCACCAAATATGTGAGCCATCATATCGAAACGAGGATTAAATCAAATTTGGTCAAAATGACCTMATTAAATTTTCAGATTCCTGGTTTTAAAAGCTATATTTTGATACCTGGATCATTCTGATATAAGTAAATCAATATATACAACTTTATTTGTCTTGTTGGTTATAATGGCTCTCATGGCTGAAATCATATCTAACTAGTAGATCTCTATTTATTTTAAAAATAAGCTCTCTGCAACCTGCACTGTGAAGCAAGGGGTCCCTCAGGGGTCCGTGCTGGGCCCCCTGCTGTTCTCATTATATCTTTTGCCCCTTGGTCTTCTCCTTCATTCATTTAACATCACTTTCCACTGCTATGCGGACGATCTACAGCTGTATTTGCCTTTCACAGTGGGAAACTGTGCCAACTTGCCTAATTTGGAGGCCTGTCTGTCAGCGATTACAGGTTGGTTATCTAACAATTTCCTGCTCCTCAGCGTTGACAAGACTGATTTAATCATCACTGGCCCAAAAACGTTCCATGGGTTGTCTCAAGTTTTTCCCCTGCAAATTGATAATAAGATCATTAGATGTCAAGAAACATTTAGAAACCTAGGTGTGTGGTTTGATCTGGTGCTTTCTTTTGATTTCCACTTAAAATTAGTAACTAGGACCGCCTTTTACCATCTTAGGAACATTGCCAAAATCCGGCACATTCTTTCTTTCAACGATGCTGAGGTCCTCATCCACGCGTTTGTGACTTCACACATTGATTATTGCAACTCTGTCCTTTCTGGACTACCCAGGAAAAGCTTTAGATGTTTGCAGATGGTCCAGAATGCAGCTGCCCGTATTTTAACTCATTCTAAGAATCCCTGCACTGGTTGTCCTTTCAGGCTCGAGCTAATTTTAAGGTTTTGCTGCTCACCTACAAAGCCTTAAACGGCCTGGCGCCTTCATATCTCAACCTTACATCCTTATGTTCCACCACGATCTCTCAGATCTGAAGGTACTGGTCTATTAATGATTCCTAAAGCCAGAAGAAAGACCATCAGTAAACGTGTCTTCTCTTTTCGTGCCCCTCTCTGTGGAACAATCTCTCAAAGGACATCAGGCAGGCTTGTTCTGTTGTTTTTAAAGCAGAGTTAAAGACGCACCTGTTCAAACTCTCTTATTTGTCTTAATTTTATCTTTTAATTGTTTTTATCTTGTTTTCTGTGACTTTATCATTGCTTTTTGTGAATTCATCTCTTGTTGTGATTTTATCTCCTGTTCAGCGCTTTGTTTGAAGGCGCTTCACAAATAAAGTTATTATTATTATTATTATTATAATACATAAATATTTTGGTCTGAATCCTAATTTTATGTTATTTTAATGAGGAATTTTTGATGTCTTTAAAGCATAAGTTAAAGCATGTGTCTTGAGTAGCTCCAGTTGAAGTTAAACAGACGAAAATTAAAACAGAAAAAATTAAATCCAACAACTTTTCTGTTTGTTTTTGAAGAAATTCCCTCTTGACACGTAGATGTGGATTTATTCGTAATGTATATTTGTTTTTCCATAAAAGCTGGAGCCACACCTCTGCTTATGCTACATTTATGTGGATTTTAGCCCCGATTTCCTACGAAGGCGTCTTCAGAGCTGCTGCTTTCACACATACAGCAAACACAACAGTTTTATTAATGTATTCAGTGAATGTTGGTTGTGGGAGGAGCTCCTACCTGAAGTCCTGCAGCACAAAAGATCAACTTTACAGCCTGTTTGACGGATGAGCCCGAATCTGCCTCGTTCCTGTTCGTACTGGATCCATCGTCCAGCAGACCGGTTTTGTCCTCGCTGCCGTACACACACGTCTTTACGAGCGGGTAGCACACCCCGCTGCCTGGGTGAGAGCAAACAAACAAAAACCACCAGGTAAAGCTGGACTAGAGGAATAGGTTTCTGCCCCAGAACAGGCTCGCTTTCATAAAACCCCCACCTCGTTCGATGTAATTGGAGCGCTTGAAGTATCTAATGAGGAAGTAGCCGGGGACGACGATGGTGGCGTACCCCAGCATGTTGACGAGGAAGCGGAAGAGCCAGACGTCGCTCCAGCTGTCCAGGAGCGAGACCTCCTCTGCAGCCACAGCGGCGGGGAACCAAAGCAGCCCAAGTGCAGGCCAAACCCTGACGGACACAACGGGATAAAAACATTACAACATTACAGATAACTTCAGGAGCGTGGAAGAGTCGATACTTTCTCAGAACGCTGTTAACTCTGCAGACATGGACAACAAGAGCAAAAACATCAGATGCAGTTTTATGTCTGGTACCAGGTATCCCAAAGGAAAATTTTAATTATTTACATTACAATTATCAATCCAATGCACTTTAGATTTTCAATGGCAGCCATTTTATTCTCTTGACCAGCTGTGCCTCATTTTGAGTCTAAAGTGCTATTTTCAGGGAGGTAAAACAATATATAAAACACATAACTTATTAAAAACCAATATTTTCTTTCCTGAGCACAAATTTGTTTGAGACACTCAAATTTTACCCAATTAAAATAATAATAATAATAATAATACGATACTGAAGGAGCCACATTTTCATTTCAAGTTGACCTCCATGCCTCTAAGGCAGTGGTTCCCAAACTTTTTATCTTCTGACCCACAAAATATCCATGGCAAAAACTTGTGACCCCAAATATTACTGGTCTGAGTACACAAACTTCGTTAATCACCCTAAAAACACAGGCTTTTTGACAATCTAAACAGCTAGTACACAAATATAAATACTTATTTATACTTATTTTGTGTTTTTGTAATAATTATAGGGAAAATATTACATCATCAATTATTTTTTTACCCTTTAAATTGATTTCTGGAGATTATCCAAGGTGCTTCATGACCCATAATTGTGTCCCAAGCTCAACTTTGGGAACCAAAGTGCAGTGGTTCCCAAACTTTTCAGCTTTTGACCCACAAAATAACAGTAGCAGAGACCTGTGCCCACAACTGTTTCTGGATGATAAACATTTGTATCAGGTCAACTAAACATGGGCATAGTAACAATATTTTTATACTACATTTATCAGTTTTAAATACACTAACCTCACTCCTTTGTAACAACTAAGGCAAAAATGTCATTAATTCAGAAAATCTTTTCAGGACCCCACCTTGATGTTTCGGGACCCCACTTTGGGTCCCGACCTCAACTTTGGGAAACACTGCTCTATAAGGCACACGTGTTAAACTCAAGGCTGTCTATTCAGATCCAGCTCTTGTTAATATCTTATCAGGCCCTGGAAGATAATACTTTAAATGCATCAGATATGCTTCATCATTCTGCGACAGACTGGATCTTTGTTGCGTTTCCCTCAGAACGAATTAAAAAAATTATAACTAAAACCAAGGTTAGATTACGAGGCTTGTTGATAAATACTGATAAGGGCTTGGCCCTTGGCTAGAAACAAGTTTTTAATTTATAAGCTTGAACGTTCAATCCAGATGCCGATAATACATCCATGCGAACAAACCTGTTAGACATCTATATATATATATATAAAAAAAGGTAGACTGCATACATGTGTGACTCCTATTTAAGGCTTTTTATCAGTAAGGTGTGGAGCTCCCTATTGAGGCACACAGTATATCTTGATCGTAGCCAGGCAGGGCCTCCTCCTCCTCCTCCTCCTCCTCCTCCTCGGGGGAGTCTGAAGCAACACAGAGGCTCTTTGTGCTGCTGAGCCCTGGCCTACCAACAGCCCACTCCAGCAGGACCTGGATCTGAACAAGAAGCCTGTTAGGGGTGGAGGAATTCACCATCATGTGGCTGCTCCACCACAGGCCTGTGGAACAGGACATCACCTTTATGACCATAAAACTGTCACTGAGGAGCTGGAGACAGCTACATAACAAAGAGTGACACAAATAATCAAATTAAATTAAATAAGACACTTTAAAAACATGTTTTGATATGTAAGTGACTAAAAAAATACACAAAATGTTATGTTTTCGTGTGTTTAATTTCATTATTTAAACGTATAAAGCGTAAAAATAGACATGTTTGACGTGTATTTAAGCAGTGCAATAACTCAGCATCACTTCCTGTATTTCTTATCTAAGCTAGCATCGTGAAAACGCAACTTTTAGCAGCTTAGCTCATCTTATCGTGGCATACTTTGGCTCAGAAGCCTTACCTCCATGGGAAAGAAGGCATTTTTCTCCCGCACCAGGAGCGCCTCTCCACGCCGACAGACTCAAGCGTCCCCGCGGTGACACAGCATGAAGCCGCTCGGAACAAGCCGGTCGAGACGTTTTAAACACCGGGGCCCGTGTGCCTCACGCCGGTCCGCGTTTAAAACCTTCTTTTTCCACTTATCCTCAACAGCCGATGTGTTCACTTGAACCGGAAATCTCTCCTCCTTTTTTCATGAAACGCCAGTGGGAGGATGAGGAAACAGCGCCGTTTCAAACACACTGCCCTCTATCGGAAGGGATGAGTAACTGCAAGTGGCAGCGTGGCATTTGAAGCTGAATAAACTAAAAACAAAAACATAAGAAAGTAAAAAGGTTAAAACTTAAACGTAACAAAATGTTAAAAGACACTTGGAAAAAGATGTGTGCAATAAAGAAAAAATAAAGTCTTAATGCTTTTTATGAACATGTTTATACAAAACAAAAATGAGCAACGGAAGCATCCTAAAAGGAGAAGTAGTGTGGTCAAACATGACTGAAGAAAAAAACAAACAAACAAAAACGATGATAAAAAACAGTGACAAAACAGTAACATAGTCTGTCTAAAAGAAATATGGAGAAGCATAAGTGAATCCATGCAATTTGTTGTTTGAGTTACTGTTTTAAATTTAGCTTTGTTTTTGTGTTTTCAGTTGTTTTGAATTTTGTTGTAATTTACTGTCATTTTGAACATATTCTGGGGATAAAAAAGGGGCAGATATTTTAAGATTTATTCTTCTGCTGCCTTTCATTTTATTTTGATTGCATATTTTTTGTTCTTTGCTGTGTGTAATAAGATAAGGTAAGGTAAGGTAAGGTAAGGTAAGGTAAGGTAAGGTAAGGTAAGGTAAGGTAAGGTAAGGTAAGGTAAGGTAAGGTAAGAAAAGATAAGATAAGATAAGATAAGATAAGATAAGATAAGATAAGATAAGATAAGATAAGATAAGATCAAACTTTATTGATCCCACCGTGGGGAAATTTGCACATTACTGCAGCTCAATACAGGAGAGGGTGAGAAGAATAAAGAAAGATAAATAAAACAAACAAACAAAAAACCACGATATACACGTGATATATAGTGATGTACATATACCAATGCACATACTGTATACACATATACATAAACACATATACATATACATTTATATACATATATACACCGTGTAGTACAGTACAAAAATGAAGAAGGTGCATATTAGTGATGGCAGTGTAGGTGAATTGTCCAAGTGACTGATGACATCATGATGTGTTATATGGTCTAACTGATAACATCATGATGTGTTATAT
>NW_013952531.1:1148806-1152193 GCF_001266775.1 Austrofundulus limnaeus | reverse complement strand
TGTGTTATACAGTCTAACTGATGACATCGTGATGTGTTATACAGTCTAACTGATGACATCGTGATGTGTTATACAGTCTGATAACATCATGACGTGTTATACAGTCAACTGATGACATCATGATGTGTTATATGGTCTAACTGATAACATCATGATGTGTTATACAGTCTAACTGATGACATCATGATGTGTTATACAGTTTAACTGATAACATCATGATGTGTTATACAGTCTAACTGCAGTTGGAATGAGTGACCTACAGAAGCTCCGTCCTGCAGCGAGGATGTTTAAGTCTCTGAAGGAGCTGCTCAGCCCCCCCCCACCCCCACCCCCACCCCACGGTTTCATGCAGAGGGTGGTGGGGGTTGTCCACGATGGCTGTCAGCTTTGCCAACATCCTCCTCTCACCCACCACTACCACAGGCTATATACTCGTAAGAGTCCACTGTCTCAATGTCCTTTCCCTGGATGTTCACTGGTGCTGTAAGGATGACTTCCTCCTGAGGTCTGTGACTATCTCCTTCGTCTTGCTGGCATTGATTTGGAGAGTGTTGGTCTCACACCAGCCAACAAAGTCACTGATGACCCCCCTGTATTCCTCATCATGCCCGTCTGATACGCATCCAATGATGGCCGTATCATCCGAGAACTTCTGAAGGTGGCAGTGGTCCGAGTTGTACCTGAAGTCTGACGAGTACAGACTGAACAGAAAGGGTGAGAGGACCGTGCCCTGTGGTGTCCCCGTGCTGCAGAATACCACATCAGACACACAGTCGTGGAGCCTCACAAAGTGTGGTCTGTTGGTGAGGTAGTCGAGATAGTATATTGTTACAAATGAAATGAATAAATTTCTAAATAAAATAAAATAAAAGCTAAAACTAGCTAATTGCTAGCTAAAAATAGCAAAACGTTGTCTAAAAGTATTAAGACCAGATAGAAGCTAAATGTAACAAACGCTGAAAAAGACTAGACAGAAGCTGAAAGTAGCAAAAGGCAATGAATGTAAAAAAAATGGTAGCTGAAAGTAGCAAAAGGTTACCTAAATTCAAGATGAGACAGTACCATGATGCAGATTTCAAAGAGAACAATGCTTTTAAAAGAACTGGAGTAATTTAATTGTAACTTTTTTTGCAAACAGTTATTTATTTTGAAAGGAAATACAAAAATTCCCAGTCGTTGCATCCATCTCGTGAATGAGTTGAATGTTTTGATATCTGAATGACCAAAATGACTAAATAGTACAAAGTATGCATAAGTAAGATCGCAAAGAGCATGAAGATAAAATAAAAAAAGAAAAACAGGAAAATGTTCGTGTGAATGCTTTTGTACCATTCTGGAAATTCCAAATATTCCCTTGTAGAAAATATTGTTTGTTTTTTCAGATATTATTTCTGTGAGTTAAATGCGTGCAGAGCTTTTTCCGACCAGCGCACTCATGAAAGAAAATTTCTCAGAGGGTTGAGAGGTCAGATGGTGGGTGGGGAGATGAAGAGCGGGCGAGATGAACCAGTCATCTCTGATCTTGTGAGTTGGCACGTCTTTCCATCGCAAATCAGGCCAACTTTTCTTTCTGAATGACATAATTTCATAACGTGCCCGCTGCTTGTTTGGATCTGTGATTTTACTGACCTAAAGAAAAATAAATGGAATGTGAGAAACAAAGCACCATCAGAATAAATATATTTAAATGTTTTTACTGATTTCAATTTTAAAAACATGTCAGCTCAGTGATGGTTCTTAGAAACGTGAGGTTCCTTTTTCTATAAAACTTGATGACATTTAGTGGGAGATGATTCACTGTGGAACTATTATTATTAAAGCCATAATATCTCTAACATTTTCTAACTTTTCTCTGTTGCCACAAACGGCACACAAATAACTTCAGGATTTCCCAGCTCACAGTTGAATGGGGAAGTGGTTACGCTTTCGTAACTCTGTTCCAGCTGTTTACCAAAGAAAAGAAAGACCATTATGTATTCTCGTCAAAAGTTCTGCACAGACCTGCAGATATACAACCTAAAACCCAGTTTTGCACGAGCAGAATTACACTTGTAATAACAAAATGAGTCGCCTTTTTTTTTTTGATAAACACAAATGAGCACAACCAGTTTTAGCAGCGGCGTTAGCAAACCTGATCCAGGCTGGTGGAATTTCCAGCCGCACCGTTCTCTTTGTGCTGCAGGGGCCATAAGGAAGAAGACACTTACAGTAAAACAACAAAAACACCTCGTACAAGCACCTGACAGGAAACTAAAACAGGACTTTGTCATTCAGATATCACAACAGTAAGCATAGGAACCTCAAACAATTTACAGAAGTGGCTTACTGAAGCTGATTTAAAAGATAAAACGCTCAGTAAATTATCTTTTAGCGAAGGCTTTGTGTGGAAATGTGTCCATTATGCTTCAGTAAGTCTGGATTTTCCAGAACAAAGATCCGGTAGTTCTGGGTGTGCAACACACACACACACACACACACACACACACACAAAAAATCTTTAACTTCCTTCTACTGCAAAAAACAAAAGAGCACAATGAAAATATTTTTCCTTCGTTTTATTAAAAAATAGTTGCATTGCTCATTTAACTAGAAAGCCCAGTGTAATTACACACAAAACAACATCAACTGCTTTCTGCAGATAGAGATAAATAATAATAAGAAAAACAAAAGACAAAGCTGTTTTTTTGTGTTATGTGTTACATTTCTATACTGGCTATTAATATTCAGCTAAAAGCAGGGACGCGTTAAATTTGCAAAATTAACATTTTAATTAAGATTTTAAGGATTCATGTTGTTTAATTCCTATTTTTTTTCTCCAGACTTAAAAAAATATCCTTAAGGCAAAAGCAAAACTGAAGAAAAGTCACTGAAACAAAGTCAATTTTTAAAGAGGTAGAATTTTTAAACATATTATTAAAAAGTTTGATAACTTTGATCTGAACACAAACCAACATATTCTTCTTAGTTTGTTTAGGTTCAATGAAGCAGAATAACTCAGTTTGTGAGAAAAAGAAAGGATTAATATGAGGCTTATATTACACTAGATTTCAGAGTAAACTATACAAAGACACTAATGAATGAAAGCTCAAAAACAGTTATTATTTCCATCAAACGTCCAGCTGTGCAGAGGCTCTGGGTAACATGAAGCCCAGTCTTTGTCTGTTTGTCTCCGGCCTGTGAGCCAGATCAAGACTTGATGCTGACCACTGATCTGCCAGAGATCTGGATGTCATCGAAAGGAAACAGGGCCAGAATCTGAAAAATAAATAAATAAATAAATAAATAAATAAATAAATAAATAAATAAATAAATAAAACATGTACAGGTCAGACTGAGCTGAATCTGTAAATTAGTTTAAAGCAAAGAAAAAGAAACATAAAAGTAGTG
>NW_013952531.1:1142858-1148163 GCF_001266775.1 Austrofundulus limnaeus | reverse complement strand
TTGAATTGTCTATTTTTGTTATTGTTTATGTTAAAAATGTATATTTTTGTGTTTATAAGCCTGAGTGGTCCGTTGTATTTGTTTAAATAATTGTTATGGGCAGGTTACAATATATATTTTTTCTTTTTTGTCATAATCACGTCTTGTGGTTTTTTGACAGGAGTTTTACTTTAAGTGTATTTAATTTAGTTATAAAGCAAATACAACAAAAATTAAACCAAAATTTAGAATAATTATAATTTTGATTGGTATATTAGTAATGTCTGACTGGGCCTCGTGACACTTTACGTTCAACAAATTGGGCCCCGAGGTCAAAAAGGTTAAGAACCCCTGGTTTAGAGGACGACCAGCCGGTTTAAACTTACAACGGGTTTCAAAAAAAGTTGAGACACAAAGTCTAGAAAAAAAAGTGTAATGCTTAAAACAAACAAATAAAAATGAAAATACGTGATGGCGATAAAAGCAGCTCCCGAGAGGAGCGGAGTCTTTCAGAAGAGAAGATAAAGAGACTTGTTGAATTTAACTGGACGACTCTGAGAAACTCTTATAAGATAAAAGACACTTGACTTTGTTTAACAAGTAATGTTTGGACTTTTAAAGTTCTAAAACGCTGCTCTGTGTTAACGGAGTTTGTTTAATCCGGACTGATGAGAGTACAAAACATCCCTGTGGTTCCTTTTTAGTCAGTTGTGGGAGTTTTGTTAAAAGAATGTGTGCAGTTGTGTTATTGTGCAGCGCTTGGTGAAGTACAGATTTAGAAAGATTCAGACAGGTTTTTCAGGAAACGTTGTGTTTCCCCAACAGGAGGAGAAGAAACAGAACTCAGTTTCATAATGAAAAAGCAATAAAACCTGCGAAGCCTGACACCAATAAATAAGTAATAAATAAATATAATATGAAAATCATTGTTTTGCACTTTTTTAAAAGCTTTAAACTCATATTTTTAAGAAAGAAGACGACGTAAAAACTTCTGCTTACATCATCGTTGCCATCAGCCAGGTCCAGCGCCGTCTCGTCCTCCATGTTCCGCAGCATGGTGTCGGCGCCGGACTGGCAGAGGATGTGGGCGATGGCGGCGTCCTGCCTGCCCACGGCCAGGTGCAGTGGCGTGCAGCCGTTGAACATGGCGGCGTCCACGTTGGCCCCCCTGTTGAGCAGCAGCTTCACCGAGGCCACGTCGTGCAGCTCCACGGCCAGGTGGAGCGCCGTTTTACCGCTGGTTCCTTCCTGCGACGAGACGAGAAGGAAAATAACTCAAACGAGACGTGATAAATGGAACCGTTTCTGCTTTTATGTCAAAACTTTTCTTATTAACTGTGTAATTCTGTGCTACATGTGAGGCGCGCGTTATGTTGGGACAGTGATTTAAACACACAGGAATGTCTGAGGCAGTTCCAGCCATGTTCCCTGCCATCAATAGAAAGTTAAGAGCTGCAGGCGGCCACACTAATCATATCTCAAATCTAATTATGTCTCCCTGAATTCTGCAGGAAGCCCCGAGCTCAGCTCATGTCACCCTGCACAGGTGCAGCAGATTTATAAACAGGAACTGGGCGCGAGAAAACAAGCAGTAAATAAAGTCTGCAGGACATTAATGGATTTAACACACAGACTCATCTCTACAAGGCAGTGATGCTTTTGTCTCTGTTAGTTTGTAGCGTTTAATATAACAGGACAGATCTGAGCGAGACTCAAAACGCCAAAATAAAAGTTTTATTTTACAAAAACTGAGATAAAACTTGATGTGGTAGCAGACACTTTTTTCTGTTTTCTATTTTTTTTTTAAACTTCTTTTAACTTCAGATCTGTCAGTTGAACCTTGACGTGTTTGGTTTCAAAAGAAACATAAGAATCTCGGCTAAAAGTTCACGGAAAACATTTTTACATCCAAACACAGTTCCAACATCAAGCAGTGGAATCAGAAAGTAAACAAACTGTACAAAACGGGGTCATTGCAAATGTGTAAAGGAACTATTTTTGACATTATGTTTTAAAGCAAGTCAAAGCAGATATCTAAATTTGTTATAAAGTGAATTGAAAGTTTTGTTCACTTGATTTTGAGTGAATATGATCCAACTGAATCAAATATAATGTCTCTATTTTATATAATATATATGGTGACAAATAAATGTTTGGATATTTTTTTCAAAAGAACAATCATTCAAAACAAGTCTTTTAAGGCAGGTAAGAAAAAATAAATAACTTTTGGATGTAAAAACTTCTGATTTCTTCACATTTATTAATGGTACAATCATGGTCTGAMCTGTGCAGAATGACAAACTGCAAAATTATTTCTTCACTAAAACCTGTGTAACTTTGCTCCAGTTCATTTTAGCAGCATGAATCTTTGCACAGGTGACGTCCACAAGTGGATTTATGGTTTCCAGGAGTTTTTAGTCTGATTCATTTTGGTTTTAAATGGGTTATATACTGTTTAATGAAAACATTACTCAGGTGAGAGTGAAAAATGAATTAAAAAAATTATGTTCCATCCTCAACATCTCTAAAACCACAGCAGCTGTTTTAATATTTACACTTCTGATGAAATCTCCCAAGTGTTGCTTTATTTTGATACCAARATTATTTAAGTAGAGTTTATAAATGCTGAGATACACTCACTCACATTTCAGCATGGGATTTTGAGAAAAAAATTAATGAAAAGCCCTTGGGGCTTAAGAGGTTAAAGGAAAAACCAAAGATGTGATAATATTTAGTTTTTAGATTTAATGATGAGAAACGTCTGTGTGTCTGTATGTGTTATAATAATAATTTTTAGTATGTCAGCTAAATGTGGGAGGGTGGAGGATGTGTATAGTTAATTTTAGAGGTTCTAAGGTTATTTGAACTGTTTTGTTTTAGATTTCTAACTTTTATRTATTTTAATATTCTGCATGTTTATTTTTTTATCATTTTTTATTGCATGAATTTGTAAGCTGTATTGGTTGATTTTATGAATTAGTTGGCAGACATGCTTATGTATTTTTAGTGTATATAGGTATAAACTGTATGTATTTTATTTGATTAGAAACGCCCAACCAGGGACTGCAGTTGTAAATTAGCTGTAGCTACACACTCTGTGCAACGCATCAGGTACAGACTTCATCTGTTCTATGTTTTTGTATGCATTGTCCCTGTTAGATAAAGATAAAGCTGGGAGTCATTCCTAACACAGTTTGAGCTCTAATTGATCATGCAAGGTTGTTGTTTTTTACTTTGCCATTAACTATTGAAGTCAAATGTCTGTTAGCAAACTTTCAGTATTTCAGTAAGTTCAGGAAACACAAAAGCTTTACAGATATTGAGCTAAATTTTCTGCAGCAGTAGCTCAGTCTAAGCAGGATGTCACATTATAGCACGACTTTGTGCATCGTCATGTAAAAGGCCACATCTCCGTCCTCTCTCAGTTTAGTGATATTTTAGTTTAAAACTCTGGCATGAAAGCTGGTGGGCGACATGCACTCCATCAACGAGCGCCAGACCTTTCATATCGTTGGAACGGGAGGTAAGAACTGGGCTTGCACTGCTGCAGGTTCACACACACTTTCAAACAGAGCACGCAGAAACTCACAGACTGACCTGGATGTTGAGATTCGCTCCTTTTTTCGTCAGGAGCTTCAGTATTTGATGTTGCCTGTGCAGCACAGCCAAGTGAAGACAGGCGAGACCTGCGAGGAAAACAACCACCTGCTTTGAAATGTGCAACGTGGAGCTCCACAAACATGTAGCAGGTGCAGCTTAGAATGAAAAGAAAACGTGGTGCTAAAATTGCAGTTTTGGAAAATCCCATTTAAAGGTTAATGGGTGTAAATGTTTTCAGTCTAATGCAAAAAGCATTTTTGTTCCTAAAGCTTGTTTAAATTACTACAACAACTGGGTGGTTTTCTTTACGACACAACTTCCTTCCAAACCTGCTGCCTGACATCATTTCTGGTGATTGTTGCCACYTTGTGTTTCTCACCTCTCCAGTTCTGGGTCTCGAGGATCGGCRCCAGCTTGCTGGGAGAAACCACTCGGGTCATTTCGGCGGCGCAGTCCGTCAGGCCGTGTTGGCAGGCGGCGTGCAGCGGCGTGTTGCCGTCCTGGTCCTGCAGCTCCAGGCTGGCCCCYTTCTCCAGCAGGGCCTTCACCACGTCCACCAGGTTCAGGTAGACGGCCAGGTGCAGCGGAGTCTGAGCACGAAGGASAACGCTCACTTAAAGCTGACTGACGACACAGCAGTCAAAATCACAACATTTAGTATTTTTAGGATAATTCTAAGTGTTTATGATGATTTATGACCTCTTTTGCCCTCATTTGTCTGCATTTGAAAGAGTATTTTCCACAGACCTGTACCTGTTTTCACACATCAAAGACCTGCTGAGAAAATGAAAGTAACATCTTCTTTTCAAAACAAACCCGCTTCTGGCCGTCCTGCATTTTCACCTTCGCTTTTTTTTACATGGTGGATTTAATTTTCGTCAGATCGTTTGTTTGACTTCTGCAGTAAAAGCAAAGTGTAACCGTGCTACACATGACTAGAATTTAAAAGAAGCAGAAAAGTACCTTGTTTTTTTTTTTCTGTTAAAACCCTAAGAAGTGAAGCAGAAAACTTCTCGGTAATATAAAGTCTTAGAATGMCTATCGAGAGGAAATTATGCAACCCAGAAGCAGCGAGTGCAGAGCTAACTGAGTCATGGCTTAAAGTGCTGACTCGTTCCTTTTGACAGTTCGGCTGGTTCGAGTCGCCCTGACTTCAGGTCTTATTGGATTTTCTGTTTGTTTGTTTTGTTTTGAAGGATTGGGACAAACTCCACCTCCACGTAAGGATACACTCCACCAGTTTCCCTGTGCTTCTATTTCTACRCGAGGTAGAGGAGGAGTTTCTATTCAAACTGTCCACACCAGAACCACCCACARTGACTGCACATAAAAAAACAGAAGAACAGAGATATAAATGTGAGCCATCACATCGAAACGAGGATTAAGTCCAAAAGTTGTACATGGAGAAATAGGCAAATAGTGTTTTGACTAAAATGTTAACAAAAATTGCATTTTGTCAAAATATAATGAATAAAAGCCTTATCAATGCAATATACAGAAGACATCTTGATTTAGATTACATTTACAAATGAAAGTATTAAATTATAAACACTTTCATAAAAATAGTATTAGCGGTGTCCATTTTTTCCAAGACATGGAAATATTGTCTTTATAATCCTTTTACATAAAAATAATTGTGCTCCACATATTTGACACACCTCTCCTTGGGCTGCTACCTTATCGTGGTGGAGGGGTTTGAGTGTCCCAATGATCCTAGGAGCTATGC
>NW_013952531.1:1139120-1142828 GCF_001266775.1 Austrofundulus limnaeus | reverse complement strand
ACCCAGGACCTTCTTGCTGTGAGGCATCGGTGCTAACCACTGAGCCGTCGTGCCGCCAAATATAATTTCAGGTTTCCTCTTTATAAGGACATCAAAAATTCCTCATTAAAATGACAAAAAATTAGGATTCAGACCAAATATTTATGTATTATTGTAACCAACAAGACAAATTAAGTCATATATATGGATTTAATTATGATATCAGGATGATCCAGGTATCAAAATGTAGCTTTTAAAGACAATAATCTGAAAATGTAATTAGGTCATTTTGACCAAATTTGACTTAATCCTCATTTCGATATAATGGCTCACAAATAAGAAGGCCGCTGCTTCCACATTCAGAGGAGTGGTAATGAGGAAGTCCCTTTTTTTTAAAACTAATCGTTAAAAAAATAAAAATCCCAGGTGAAACTCACCTGGTACAAATTGTTCTGGATGTCCAGGACTTCTTTGGGGAGCAGAAGAATCAAGTCCAGAGCGATGACTATATTCTCATGGATGATTGCAAGGTGCACAACCCTAAACAGAGAAGACATGTTTTTTTATCTTCATAAAACAAAACTGCAGGTCTAGTCATTCTTACGTTGAGCAACTACGCTGTAACATTTAGTGGGTGAGAAAAGTCAGCGCTTCGACACAAACGTTGCTTCACATTTTTCCTCGGTACTCATTTCAGAACAGTGCCTCAAAATGTAACTTGTCGTGGGCCACGCGGCAAAACTGAGTCGCTGCTATGTTGTGCAACACGGTAAGAAATAAAACTCTACAGAATCTTTGTGCAACAGTAAGTCCGATCRAAGGCGGACGCTGAAATCACCTTTAACCGAATACGATTTTGGAAAACAATAGGCGAGGAGAAGAACAAAACAAAAAGAAAAGAAAACACACAAACCTCAAAGGCTGTGTGGGAAGTTGTAGCAAACAAAAGCATGAAAGCAGGAAATGGAACCGAGCGTTGGGGCTTAATTTAGACTGACTGAGAGCCTCGTCTGAAAAAAAAAAAAAAGATTTCAAACTATTCAAATCAAAGCACGGCCTCGGGCTGCGACGACTCMGACGTTTGCAAGTTTAGGATCCACAAAACTCATTTCTGGCCGCAGAGAGTCGAACTGTAATGGTTTCTGCGCGGCCCGGCTCGACGAGTTCTCGTTTCAGAATAAATGTCGGGCGACCACAAGAAAAAGCTGGACACTGCAGTGGAGACAGAGTGGGATGGAAAGGTTCAGGAAATCTCACAGCACAGATCTTCATTCAGCTTCAACAAGCCTCCACAAACAACCAAAACGATGAAAAAAAAAACTAACATTTAACTTGTTTTATTAAGTCGTTTTTTTCCTTCAGATTGAAAGAAATTAAAAACTTGCAGTGAGCATTAAAATGCTCAAATTTAAATGGTTATAGTTTATGACTGAATGCAATTTCTGTGCGAACATTTCAATTGATGCATTAAATCCTAAATTATAGAAATATCGAAACATTTATCTGAACTTAAAAAAGTGCAAGTTTAAATTAAAGATGCTGACATTTGTGTCTTGTGTGGGTTTATTGTTTTGTTTGATGTTGTCTGTTTTTTATGTGCATTTTTAGCTCACAGTATATTAAGTATTTTTTGTAGTGTATTGTAATTGGTATTTTGTAATTATGCAGTTTTACTTTTATTCTTTTAGGGAGACTTTTACCATCAGGTGAAAACTCTGGCATATTTACTGAAATGTTATTATTGCGCACTGTCCCTGTGTCCCGTGCGTGGTCGTGCACCTCCAAAATTTTGCAACTCCGCAAAGGCTGAGCACGCCGCGCACCATTCAAACACTTTGTTACACTTTTGCTCTCCTACTTACATTTTCACAAGTTATAAAGTGCACTGCCACATGTACGCTTGGAGAATACTACAACAACGCTGGCGAAGGGGCGTGACTATAACCCAGCCTTCAGTCTTTGCAAAACATGAAAAATTGTAAAAGAAAATTAAGGACAGCTTTAAAAATATCTATCTTTTCACACACAAAAAGGAAGAAACAGTATCTGATTAAAAACTGTACGTGTCACCACACTGCAATAAAAGTATCTTAATACAAAGACAGATCCGTTATTTATTTATATATTTTTGTCAACCCTGTACCGTGGGTATAACCGATTCAGTCTGCAGACTAATGTAACAGTTTCAACCCTCTAAGCGTTTTAGTGTGAAAGAAACTTCCTGGTTTGAGTAAGCCTTGAATGAATAAGGCCTTAAAAATCCCACAAAGGGGGAAATGAGTGTTTGCATAGTTCAAGCAGCCCAGCGTGGTGCGTTTCAGGTGTTTTTCCCCCTTCCCAGCAGGTATCTATTGTTAGGGTGTGAGAATGAAACCATATGGCCCTGACGATCAGCGAACGGAAACGAAAAGGAGGTCAGAGACGCAGCGACGTTTCCTCAATCCTGTGACTACAGAACACATAACCAAAAAACCTGCTTTGTCGTCGAAGCAGACCGATGGCACCGGATGAGCGGCTAGGGTCTGCATGGGCCGACCAAGCTGCATGTGGAGGCTGAGGTGTCTGGATGGTGTGCAAAAATCAAACAACACGAAAATAATCTGGTGCAGTTTCATGGAGTCAGATTGAGGAAAGAGCAGGAAAACAGAACCCCAGAAAGAATAATCTCAACCTGTGAACGGTGCGAACCAAAACGCACACAGACACATTGTTCTGTCTCGATAAACAAGTTCTGCTGATGTAAAAAGTTGTGCAGCTACCTGGCAACACGTGGCTTGTGATGCAGTGTGTGGGGGGGGAAGTCCAGGCCTATCTGTTTCACTTCTGTTTTCTGACTGACGCCTCGAACAGCAGAATGTCCACATTCACCAAGACAGGGACAAAGTTCAACACAAGCCTTTACTATGAAATCCCCTTAAACTCCAGCAGCAAAATAAGGCCTCAGAGTCACAGTAATCAAACCCTGTGGACTCTTTATCATCTGGGAAGAGATAAAAGCACATATGATAACCTCTAGATCAGTGGGTTTCAAATTATTTCAGCTTCAGGCCCTCTAAATAACAGTTTTACAAACTTGTGACTGCACATATTACTGGTTTAGGTATGCAAATGTTGCGAATAGCTCTTAAACATGAACTTAATAACAATATAACCTTATTTTGTTTATTATTATTGTTTTAATTTTGCAATAATTATGATGAAAATATGGCATTAACAATTTATTTGCTTTATCATTTGATGCTTCATGACCCACAGAGATGTACCAAACCCAACTTTAGGAACTACGACTTTGGTTGATTTTGGGGTAAGTTTTTGATGGAAAAAGCTAAATATGACTCAGTTCTGATGGCTTTTTTAACACACGTGATAGGAGTTATACATGAGTGATGTGATCAATTTAATGTGATGTAACCAACCAGGAAACAGTAAATATGAGTTCTTTTTATTGAAGAGAAGCTGCATTTGACAGGCAAAGCAAAAGTAAGTAAGTAAGACAGCAATAATAAGTAACAGTAAGTAAGTAATAGTAAGCAAGTAATAGTAAGTAAGTAATAGTAAGCAAGTAATAGTAAGTAAGCAATAATAAGTAAGTAATAGTAAGTAAGTAATAGTAAGCAAGTAATAGTAAGTAAGCAATAATAAGCAAGTAATAGTAAGTAAGCAATAGTAAGCAAGTAATAGTAAGTAAGCAATAGTAAGCAAATAATAGTAAGTAAGCAATAATACGTA
>NW_013952531.1:1121779-1137203 GCF_001266775.1 Austrofundulus limnaeus | reverse complement strand
TAAGTAAGTAAGCAAGTTAAGTAAATAAGTAAATAAGTAAATAAATAAATAAATAAATAAATAAATAAATAAATAAATAAATAAATAACCTACGTGTCTCCATCCTCTGTGATGGTTGTGAGTAAGCTCCACTCTTCGGGAGGCTCAGGCGGTGTTTGCTCCTCCGCGCTGCCGGACAAAGTGCAGCCCTCCACGGTCTGCGACAGGCTGTCCACCGTGATGGACGAGGACTCGTAGGCCGAGTCCAGGCGCTCCTCCGCGGCGGACAGCTTGTCCCTGGGCTTGCTGGAGTCGCAGCCGGGCTCCTCGGACTTCAGCATGGAGTGGTACGAGTCGATGCCCGAGTCCATGCGGTCGTGCAGGTCGTGATCCTTGCTCGCCATGGTCGCCCCTCTCCCCACCACCACCACCCCGGCTCTTCCCCGAGAATCTGAGGGCTTTTAGCCGGTGCTGTCGCTGCTGGTGCGACCAAACAGCCTGCTAGCACCCGAGGAAACCGCCGCTCCTTTGTGACACCAGAGGACCGAGCCGCTACGCACAAGCATGCCACTAACCGATAAATACTTCCCCTCGCAGTAACACAAGCAAGTCAGCTCGAGTGTTTTTTTKGGGGGGAACCGTTTCAAACCATCATGGCCGCTAGTTTCAAACTCCGGTGAAACAAAACAAGAAGCGGCTACACGGCTACCCGTCGACCAGATATCCGGTAACATAAAACCATCCAGGCGAGGAGCCTATGAGCAATGAAAGCCGAGAACCCSACAGAAGCTGTTTTTGTCACGCGGGGGAATCCCCGGTGCACACGCTCGCCACAGAGCGTGCGCATAAAAACAGTTCCTCGCAGAGTACGCTGTCATGGCGGAAATGRCGAGTTTTCAAAATAAAAGCTGTGCCGACGGGAGATGAGGAGATAGCGTGTTGTTCCCTCGCCTTTATAAGTCACATACTTGATTTATTATATTTACCAGTGTATTGGTCTATGATTTARATTCTGCTTTTGTGACAGGAGCAAAGATGCGAGTTTTATTTTGTATTGTTTAGTGAATACCGGAAGTACTGCTCTGTTAGGAGTCACTGCATGGTGACCAGTGATCAAATTGACTATTATTTATAGTATATCAAATTTAAAGAGGTAATATCATGTAAAATCAACTTTTTTGAGTTTTATATCATGTTATAATGTTATACTCTCATAAAAACATGCCCAAAGCCTTGCTCTGACTCATTCATGCATGTTTGAGAAATCCTGCAGTGTTTTTAGGAAGCCATGCTTAGGAGCAAAACGACAGGCGGGGACCAGAAACGCCCCCCGGGGCGTGTCTTTAAGCCAAACTTCCTCATGGCGAGACAGAAGCGAAGGTGGTTCTTAAAGAGACAGAGGCCAATTTCAAGGCGTTTGGAAGAGGAAGTGATGAGAAGATAAATTTATTTTCTGTTTAAACATTAAAACAGCATTTTAATAACAGCTAAAGGTGACATAGATATTTTATTATGGTATGGTATTTAAATATATGCCTGAGAAACACATAATATTGCCCCTTTAATATTGATTTTTGAAAAGGTGCCAAAGTTAAGTTTGATTTATATAAATGCTGTATTATAAATAATATTATATTTGATAAAGATGCAACTCTATTATCAATAGTGTACAAAGGGCTTTTTGTGTCAATCTGCCCCTTTGAGCTACTGTGTTATCAAATCCCTCAATGCTTAAAGTTGTTTTATATACTTTTGTGGATCCTCCTGAATAAAATAAATCAAACTGAATCCAGGAAACAATAATCCATGTAAGCAGAACATCAAATAGTAATCCCAAACTATAATTGTTTTTTTCTTTTGTTGTTGTTGTTATTAAAAAAGCAACATGCTTGATGTGCTTTGGCCTTTAGAGGGCTCACTTAGACTGCTTCTGTTCTGCTCTCAGAGGGCCAGATTAACAACCAATACAATCTATAAAACAATACTGGGTGCCAGAGAAATGTCTTTATTGCTGCCATCTGTTTTCATGTCACCTACTGTTATGTTTACCCACTCCACCTTCTGCCAACAGCCCAGTCCAATGTCCACATGGTGCATTATGATGAACACAGGGTTGTGTCATGTAGCACTATGAGGAAAGGATTCATAGGTAAACTGTGCACAAAGCAGGAATGAAAAATATGCTTTCTCTTGTGCTTAATCTTTTCCCCGTCAATTTCACATGACAAAAATCAGATTATGTTGTCTCGTAGAAAACCTACGGGAGTCACGCTGTGCGTCCCTGCTCACATTTTTATGTAAAGCCACAATGAAAATTGACAAATCTCTGTTTGATTCAGTCATAACAGGAATTCAGGCCCTCAGTTAAGGATGAGGAAATCACCATAAAAGGAAATTAGTCCCACTTTCAAACTGCAGTAACAGTTTCTGGTAATCATTCTGTCCTTTACTAACAAACAAAAGTGAAAGGAGGTTTCAGATGGTTGGGGCGCAATTTAAATGTTAAATAGATTATGTTAAAATGATCTCCTAAATCTAAATGTGTAAATTTAAATGTAAAAGTTAAATCTTAAATGTTGAAGTTTACATTTATGTATTTCGGAATGGAACAAAGCCTCTGCTGTTGGAGCCCAGCTTTTGTTATGATGTCATCATCCTGAGACAAAAGCAAGCTAACACCGCTAAAGCCGCTAATGCTACCCAAAGACATCAAACTTTCAGTTGCGGCCGTCTGAGCTGCTCTTCAAACAGACCACAGGCACCATCCATATTGCTTTCAATGGACACATTTTCAATTTAAATTTTAAATGCCACCTGCGACGTTAGCAGCGTTAGCTTTGTCTCAGGATGATGACATCATAACAAGAGCCAACAGCAAAGACAAAGAAAATCTTGTAAACGTTAATATTTAGCCACATTTAAGATTTAACTTTTACATTCATGTTTACATATATTATTTAATAATAATATTTATTCATTTTCATTAAAATAATAATATTTATTCATTTTCATTAAAAAATAAACAAAACATTTCAGACAATAAAACAATACAAAACAAATAAAAATGAAAGACAGCAGAAGAAAAAATCTTATCTGCTCCTTTAAAAAAAAACATTTCAAATAATAATAAACCAAATAATAAAACAAAACAAAAAAATTCAACTCAAACAGTAACTAATACAAATTAAACAATTTCATATTCCTTTAATAATTTTATTTCTTTAACAATTTAACATTTAGTATGAATTAGTAGGCCTAATAGTTAAATAACATTAAAATGTTAGTGGAAATTGGGATTTTGCACACAGAAAGTGACCTAATGAATGAAAATAGTGAGATTTTTTAACATTTTATTTTACACTCAGCGCCCCATGTTTCCCCAAATTCATGAAATTTTCATCCCAAACACCCCAGAATATGATAAAACACGTGCAGAGCAGAGCCAATGCTGCGGAGGTTAATAGGCTTTTATGATGAGTGTTATGGCAGCCTACTGGGTGGCAGCCCTGGGCCTGTGTGTCTGCATCCTCTCCCAGCAGCACAGACAGCATGTATTAATGGGTTGCAGAGGGAGGGAGGTTCCCTGTGCAGCAGCGCCTCTCTCTACTCTCTTTATTTGCACCGTGGTGTCGRACTGACTGCTCGCACGTGTCTGTCTTTGTCCTGATTCACACTCTCACTGGCTGCGGTGTCAGCAGGAAGGGAAAAAAAAACGAGCTGGCTGAATACAGCGCATCTCCTGCAGCAAGTCGCCTTTATTCGGATCATTGCACAGCGGGAAGAGGCTCAGCCTTTCTCTGCAAGCCTGGGGTCGGTGGCGCAAAGATCCTGATTCCCTTCAGCGAACGAGCCCACCTGAAGGAGGAGGAGAGAGGATGCGTCCTTCCTGCGTCTTTCCTCGGGTTCTTGCAGGACCGGAGGGTCTTTAGATGACGCGCAGTGGGGGGTTCTCTGTGTTTATGTTTCACCTTGTTCTGGAAAACAAACGTCCCAAAGGGAGATCCATGCGCCGGTCTTTGTGTTGTTRTCATCATGTCCCCAGCATCATCGGCTGCGACGGCCAGTGAAAGCAGCACCACCTCAGTCCCAGAGGAGGAGACAGATGGTCCAAGGGAGGAGGTAAGGACCAAACGCTCCCAGTTAGACAAAGGAGCCTCCAATCGATGTGATGCACTGAAGCTTTGTGCTCTCAGTAAATGCTCTAATTGGCTTCATGAAAGACAACAAGGTGGATGAACCTGTTCAGGGACCCATTAAGGGTCTTGAAAAGGGTCCAAGTGAAGGTGCAAAAACAGAAACAAAGAAGAACGAGCAAACATAATGCGTGGGCTTGTTATTTTGCAGACAACCAGCCTCAGACAGTGATTTTATTTATTATTTTTTTTAATGAAGGCAGACATTAAAGTGTGTATTTCAGATAAACTTCCTACAAAATAAGCACCGCAAAACTACAGTCTGGACGTGTTTATTGTTTGGATTATTGTTCCTGGTTTTACAAAGGTGCCGTGGTTGCAGAACCTAAACATGTTGGATAATAAAGATGTTTTAAAAATCACTTGACTTTTGTTATTTACAGATAATGCAGTAAGGTGTACATTAAAATTGTAGAAAGAAATCCCGCAGTGCTGTCATCAGAGAAATGTAGCTTCAAGCAGCTGTAGATTTGAAAACATTCAATTTAACTTTGGTCTTAAACCATGAAGTTTTTTGTTGAATTCAAAACAGTTAGTATATTTTGGTCTCTATGAATCTTTGCAAATTATGAATCTTACAAGTTATAACATAATCTCAGTGGCATGACTTTGGTAAGTAAAATTATGATTATAATTTATGAATTATGAAGTGTTTATCAGATGCAACCAGCGACTCCACCCCCAACCAATCAGTGACCGACAGCATTATGACGTCATGTTTTCAGGCCAGCACGGTACGGTTAGAACCTTGACGGAGTAGGTACTAAAAATAGTGCCGGTTCCATGAAACCTGGATGATGGAAACGGCATGGAACCGTGCTGAGGAGGTACTAATGGGAACGGGCCATAATATTCAACCAAAATCTGCTTCTACTCTACTAAAATACACATTTTAATAAAAATAAAGTTCCAGTACTCCTTACAGACCCATATAGGCTTTCTTTAACACACATTCTGGATAAGTTGCACATCCATTACACAAGAGGCTTTTTATGTAACCTAACTGGTCTTATTCTGTCAAGAGAGAGTATCCGTGAGTGTCAGGGGCAGTTTTTTAAGCCAGAGACTGTGTGCATGTTTTCTAGACTTGTCTTTCTGTTAGACATCATTTTTTCTTTTTTTTTCCCGTGGACAGAGCTTATAAATTTTTTTAGACTGAAACTCGTACTTTAGTATATTAATTTCCATTCCTTAGGGCTTTAGTTTGCACAAAAATATTCCAATGAACAATAAATAAATAAATAAAATCTCCAATTAAAGTCAAAAATAAAACTATTATGCACATCTTAGATGATTGGTTTGACGTAGCGGTGGTCTGAAAACCACATTTATGTAGATCTCATTCAAGGGGGTTGGATATTCAAAGTGATTCTTCAAATCCTGGTTGGTTTTCCTCCTTCACGGGAAATTTACGTGTAATTAGACGACTTTCTTACTATTTTAGCAGAACAGTGTATTTTCTTTGCCTAATGAAGCAGAAATGTCTGATAGTGTGCACGGTGGTGGTGAGTCACTTCCTTTAATCTCCACAGACTTAATGAACAGCTCTCTTCTCAGACAGGRAGTATTCTTTGTGTAATCATTTCACTCTGCAGGTGTGCACATTTGAATAAACCACAGCCTCCGTGTCGGATAGCAGAAAACCTTCTTGTTCGCAAATGTCCATGTTTGAGCAGAGTCTGTGTGTAACGTGAGCTATAAGTACGTTATGTTGTATTGATTAAAGTTGGCGAGCAAGCACAGGATGCTGGTGAGCATATCCTCCTCCAGGAGTCGGTTTGTCTCAGTGGGGAGGTTCAGTGTTTATCTCCTTCACCCCGTGGGATGTAGCTATGGTTGGTAAGAGACTTGGCGACCAAGGTGGGGAAGATAATTAAGGAGAAAAACATTTATTATTTATGTTTTTTTGGTCACCCAGAGAGCACAGAGTGAACATGTTGGATTCATTACTGCAGCGATACTTGAAGGAGTTGACCTCTGAACTAAAAAAAGATGATTTAAAAGCTCTAACTCGAGGTTTTATGTCAATTTTGTTCTAATCTCTCTGCCAGGTTTCGGTGCTTTTACAGTGTGAGACATCCTGAGATGTCGTTGTTGCACCCACTGAGGCCTGGCGTGGTGAGGTGATAAACGATGGCATCAGCTTTAAGCAGCCAGAGACAAACAAATGGGTTTTTCCCCCTTACTCAACCTCAGCTAACCTTTTCTTTACACTGTAAACATATCTTAAGGTGACCAGATCACAATCAAATATGTTTATGTGAAACGTTACTGAAAAACAGTCTGAAACACAATAATATATCAAACTTGTTGCAATGATTCAATTAGAATATCCCCACCAATAATTTAAATCAACCCGAGAACTTTTAGTTAAGTTTAAGCTGCTGCTGTGTGGCAGCCATTTTTATTTTGCTTATGCTGAAATATGTTGGTTGTATTTTCTAACTTTTGTGTCAGTTTCCATAATATTTCACTAAAATCTTTATTTCCAGTTTAACAGCTTCTCAAATCATCCTCATTGGACATAGACAGAAGAGGTCAAGACTGTGCCACCTGCCCTTTAACCACACTGTGATGATAAACACAGCTCCTAAAACGGGAGTCTTTAACTTTTATTACACCCATTGGTTATAAATTAAGGAAAATCATTTAGACTTTAAAAAAAAATAAAAGCCAATAAACCTCTTAATAGGTGGTACAAAGAAAATGCTCTAATTCGCCTACATTTGCAACGTTCATGCATTCATAAAACAACTCAAATCTTAAAATAAGGTATTTAATGAATATTTATCTTTCTACAAAACTTGAACTATTACAGTGATTATAACAAGCACAGACCAAGACATGAGCAACCTGCTTCAGGCTCATGCATAAACTATGCAAAAGCACTTATGAAACAGAAATGGCCTTAAATATTTTATCTGTTTGAGCCACTTCCTTATAACTTTATATCTACCACGTATTTATCAATTAAACTGGCATTTCATATTTAATACTGCACACTCAGGTAGATTATTGTCAGTATGTCTGGTGCAGTTTCTTTTTCATCCCTCTAACGTCTTGCTTTGTTTTTGGTTTTTACAGCAGCACCCTCAGAAACAGTCTCTTGCTAAGTCTTTGTGTCAGGAAACACACTGGAAATGCCTGCTGCTGTCCATGCTGATGTACGGCTGTGTTGGGGTGATGGCCTGGTGCCAGGTGACCAAGGTCACACGGCTCTCCTTCGACAGTGCCTACAAGGGAAAGTCTATGATGTACCATGACAGTCCCTGCTCCAACGGCTACATCTACATCCCCCTGGCCTTCCTGGTCATGCTCTACGTGGTCTACCTGGTGGAGTGCTGGCACTGCTACGCCAGGAACGAGCTGCAGTACAAGGTAGACGTGAACAACGTAGGTGAGCGCGTACAACGGATGCAACAGGCTACGCCCTGCATCTGGTGGAAAGCCATCAGCTATCATTACGTCAGGAGGACGCGGCAGGTGACACGCTACCGTAACGGAGACGCCTACACCACGACGCAGGTCTACCACGAGCGAGTCAACACGCACGTGGCTGAGGCAGAGTTTGACTACGGSAACTGTGGTGTTAAGGACATCTCAAAGCAACTGCAAGGCCTGGAGGGGTTCCCGATCACCAGGCTGAGGTTCACCAAGTGCTTTAGTTTTGCCAACGTGGAGTCAGAAAACACCTACCTGACCCAGCGAGCCAGGTTTTTTACAGAAAACGAGGGCTTGGATGATTACATGGAGGCCCGTGAGGGGATGCATCTAAAGAATGTCGACTTTAAGGAGCACATGATTGCCTTTGCCGACCTCAACCATGCTCCCTGGTACGCGTCCAACCCCACGTTCTGGGTGGCAGCTGCCTTCACCCTCTCCTGGCCTCTGCGGGTGCTGACAGAATACCGCACCGCCTGCGTGCACTACCACGTGGAGAAGCTGTTCGGCTTTGACTTTGCGCCAGCGACGCCATCCGAGGAGCGTCCATGTTGCAGACGCATCCCGCGGGTCAACACAATCGACAGCACAGAGCTGGAGTGGCACATCCGCTCCAACCAGCAGCTGGTGCCCAGCTACTCCGAGGCAGTCCTGATGGATCTGGCCCAGCTCTCCGGGGGCTGCAACGGCTACGCCGTATGCGGGGGCTACGGAAGCTACAGGCAAAACTGCGAGCGCTGCCATCGCGCCATCAGCAGCTCCTCCATCTTCTCCCGCAGCGCCCTGAGCATCTGCAACACGGCGAGCCCCCGCGTCCCCTTCAGCGCCAGCCGCTTCTCTCTGGGTCGGCTGTACGGCTCCAGGCGGAGCTGCCTGTGGAGGAGCAGCGGGAGCCTGAACGAGCCGTCCTGTCCCAACGAGAGCACTCGCTGTCTGTCGGGCCAGCCGAGCGGCGAGGAGAACCCTCCGGCCTATCAGGACGCTCTGTGCTTCCCGGTGCTCATCGTGCATCGCAACGAAGGCTGCCTCAACCACGACCACCGCTCGCTGCACAGGAACGGCTCCTGCGTGGAAACGTCGCTATGACCCACACTCACACTCCACCACACGGCTGAGAAAACTCCCAGATGATGCAAGCTTATTTTTTCCTCACATTAAAAAAAGCGTGATTTGTTCAAACTTTAAAGATGCTGGAACATCCTGCTTAGCGAATGCCATAAAAGTGAAATGAGTAACAATTCTGTGCTAAAAATAGACTTTGACTCACTGGGAAACTGAGAAGCTGATAAGAATTGAAAGAGATGTGATAGTAATGGAAGTGAAAAATACTGAGGAAATTCACTGCGACGCACACACYACGTGAGTCATGAGACTTGTGTGTCATGAGGAAACAAATAAAGCCATCAGTCTTGTTATCAACACTAACCAGCTGCTGTAAAAAAGTTCAAACCTGATTAAATATCCTACGTTCTGATTAAGTTACTTCAGGTAAAATCCAAAATCTGCATGTAATTAAACAGTCTGGTTGTGGCCAGTTTAAATATGTAAATCTTTACTTAAAACGTGTATAAAAAGTATTAAAAACATGATTTTTCTGGAGATAAAATGCTCAGTAAGCAGAAAACAGCTTGTTTGGATGACATTATATTCCCTTCCTTGCCAAATATAGCACGGGAGGAACATGAATAATTTAGTTCAGAGTAGCTAAAGGACACAGAAACTCAAAACAGAATCAAGATTTGCTCAAACGGCTTAAACTGAATACTCTGGGTAAAGGCCAGGAACGATAATGTCAATTTACCTGATTTATAATCTTTAAGATACTTTGAATTCCACATTTTGCAGTATTCTTGTTCGGCCTACCTCTTTATTTAAGTGCCTCGCCTCAACAGTTTAATTCAGCATCTTCCTATGAAAGCGGGATAACAGTAGCACATTGTTCGTGAAGCAGAAATGTTGTATTTTCTTATATTATTGTTGAAGAAATATTTGCTCTTTTCAACCAGGTCATAAATGTTTTCCCAGATGATTTTCCATTGCGCCATAAATTGATTAGAAAGTACTTTTCGTATTGCTACGATGACGATGATGATGATGATGTACATCAGAGAGACAGAGCTTTTACAGCAGAAACAGACAGAGGCCTGGATTTACTACGATAACGTCAGATTCAATAAAATTACTCCCTCTTAATCGTATGCATGAGTCCTCAGGCAGGTTTTATTTTGCCATGCATAATAAAATGCATTTTGTACATTTTATTATCAACGACTCACTCACCCTACACATTGATGACTCTATGAATGGCATCACCTTCGATAAGGTGTTTTGTTTGCAACTTTGTAGAATCATTACATTCCAAGTGAGGTGTTGGAGTTGTCTTTATAGCAATACAAAAATATGCTAAAGCAAACACTGAAGCTAGGCTGAAACCTCAGATTTCATCGTTTGCACCTATGCAACCCCCCCTCCAAACTCAGGGTGGTATTTAGGGCAGTGATTCTGCTGGCTTCAACATTTCTCCAGTCATTGTAGGATGACTCTGCAGCGAGTTAATCGTGGCTTCACAAACAGGTTGTTTTTTTCTATATAAAGATGTCAAGCTAATTACTGAGCAAACCTGGATGCACCATAAATAAACAACTACAATTAATTCTTTAGGATAAACCAAATCCAACAGCTTGAAGATAAAAATACTGAAAATCTAAATTTACAAAACTAAGATGTTTTCTAAAATTACAGTAAAGTGACTGAAGCATATTTTAGGGTAATTTGTGACCCATCATATCAAAATGAGGATTAAGTCAAATTTGGTCAAAATGACCTAATTACATTTTCAGAATCTTGGTTTTAAAAGCTACATTTTGACACCTGGATCATTCTGATATCATAATTAAATCCATATATATGACTTAATTTGTCTTGTTGGTTACAATAATACATAAATATTTTGTCTGAATCCTAATTTTATGTCATTTTAATGAGGAATTTTTGATGTCCTTATTAAGTGGAAACCTCAAATTATGTTTGAATATTGAGATTTCCCAGCTGAAAAGAAACAAAACTTTGGTAGCTCACAGGGAAAATCTTAAAATTTTAAGGCATTTTTCCTCAAAATCTGTTTTTTTGTTGTTGTTACTCTTTAAAAAAGTTGCTTCAAATTTTTGTTTTATGATTATATTTCAGACAGTTCATTCAAATGATACATTGATAAGGCTTTTATTCATTATATTTAGACAAAATGCAATTTTTGTTAACATTTTAGTCAAAACACTATATTTGCCTATTTCTCCTTATACCACTTTTGGAGTTAATCCTCGTTTCGATGTGATGGCTCACATTTTATTTGACTATTATTCGATGAATGATAATTTATTTTCTAAGTTGTTATTATTAAAAACGYTTTGTTTTCTCTATTCTAGTCTTTAAGTTCAGCCTTTCTATTTTCAGCTAAAATAGCAACGTATTTGAGAAAGATCAAATTCAATTGTCTGAGTCATTAATGCTCTTATAGAGTTATCTCTGAGATATGAAGGGCTGGCTGTAATTGAGTCAGAAAATCAAATGAACGCTTCAGAGAACAAACACACACAAAAAATGATAAAGGATTTTAAAAAATGGCGTTTTTTTAACCTTTAAATCTCGAGTGAAAATCAGCTKGTGCCGCCAGAACAAGCAGTTTCTTTGAAATCATCTCATTTGTCATCGGCCAACAACAGGCCTTGAAAGCAGCTTCACTGTGATATTTAAACAGAATTATGAGTCAAATAAAACATGTTTACTGGTGCAATGTTTACATAAAAACAGCAACATTATTTACAATATAAAAGTTTAAATCGGAAACGCTCGTAACTTTGAGTTACTCTACACGACTGTTAGAATAAAAGTAAAGCTCCAAACCCTTTAAGCATGCTCCTTCATCACAGAACGCTTTGGGGCTCTTTTTTAATATCTGTGTAAATCTGTGGTGCAGAAAGAATTTGTACTGTGAATAAGGTGGGTTTGAGTGTGGATGTATATATTGTGCTCAGCTGAATGTCACACACACACACACACACACACACACACACACACACACACACACACACACACACACACNTTTTAAAAACATGACAGATAATGTGTGAAACAGATCCAGTTCAGCTTGTTGTTTATTAGTTTCTATGGAGGCTGTGAGCTGTTGTCCTTGTAGGACGCCATTTTTGCTCCCCCATGCTGTCACAGACTGGGGCAGGGCTCAGTCTTGTGTTCTTACTCAACTCTATGGTTTTCATTGATCTTGTTTTGATGTATAAAAAGCAACAGAGAAGGTCAAATAGGACTCATCAAACTCGATAAACTTGCAGCCAAGTAAAGATATCAGGTGTCTGTTTTAATGTTTATTWTTCATGTCTGTGTCTTATTCTTTTTTTTAAATCCGACGGTTGGATTTTTGTGGTTTGTTTTAGCTGATTTGATGGATTCTAATAATGTGTTTTTTTAATTTAGAATATTTTCTTTGTTCATTGACATACAGTATTTTAATTTCCATAGAAATGTCTTGCTTTTTTGTTTATTTATTTATTTTTTCCAATAAATGTTATCAAAGTTGGTACTGGCTTGGACCAGGTTTTGAAAATTTGCCCCATTTATGTGGCTGAGTTTGAAATCCTCAAACTTTTGCCCACATAAAACTTGTGCTGAGACTCAATATACTCCAGCTTATGTAAGGATGCAGAGCTAAAATAAAAAAACAGAGGGAGGAATCAATATTTACCTTCAGGGTCTTAGAGGATTTTACTGCCTTGCCGAGGGATTCACAGTCTCTCTTTGTCATCTGAAACATCTTCCGTTCGAAGTTCATCCCACATTCTTTGACTCTGTAAACCACATGCAACTCCTCCAGGTTTATCAGCTTCTCGAGCACGAGGCCAAAATCGAAGTGGCGAGCGTAAAGCTCATCGTGCTCATCGCCTATAGCCAAGTCGGTTTCATCCTCCTCCTCCCCCCGAGGCTCTTTTATAGGCGGCAGCAGCTGGGAGATGTTGAGCCTCTTGACGTATTTCTTACAGAGAGGAAGCACGTCAAGAACAGTCTTTGGCTCTGTTGTGTCTGGGATAAAAAGCTCAATCAGGTTCTCCAAGTGCCTCTCAAAGAACATTCGTCTCCAGCTGTGGCCGTAACGAGAGACGTCACAGAGGTCCCACCTGCGCTCGCAGCATCGCTTCCAGTAAACACCATCAGGGATCAGGCTGGCTGTAACAGACAGGGGCAGGGACGGGGACAGGGTCTCCTGAACCCAGAGTCTCTGGCTGGGCGTGAGCTCTCTGAATACTGGATTTACTGCGAAAAAAAGAAACAAATCACAGTCAAGTCTGATTCCTAAAAGTAAGTCGTTAGCAGTAAATTTGCAAACTAAATACCTTCAAAATTCTTCACAATGCTTTGYAGGCATATATTGGATAAACTGGGCACTAGGACCAGAGACCAGTTTGGGTTTTCAGCAAAGATCCGTCTCATCTCGCGATAAGCTGAACGGCTTCCAGGCGTTGGTGAGAAACAAGAAATATAAAAATTAGTCTGTTTAAAGAAAGAGAAACGTCAACCATAACCTAACCCAGAGGTTCTCAAACTGGGATCCCAGGACCCTCAGGGGCCCACGAGCCCTATTTTGGGGGTCCTCAAAAATTTTCAATAAATGGTTATTTAGGATTTTATTTGGAAAAATGAACATGAGGAACAATGCTCTAGTAAAACAAACATACTAAACCAAACAAAAACATAATATTCTCATAATATTTAGGGTTTAAAATGACACTGAATTATTTCTAAAACAGCATGGGGTTTATGAGGGGGTCCCTGGAAAGTTTTCACACTTGTAAGGGGTCCTCAGACCCAAAAAGTTTGAGAACCCCTGGCCTAAAGGACCCAGCATACTCCAGCTGACCCCAAGCAGTCAATGCAGGGTCACATGGTTGATCGACGTTTGTTTTCTTACACTTTTCATAGCCCATGAGACGGACAACTCCTGGCTTCTGGGAAACCCCTATAGCTGCAGTATACGTCACTGCACACGGGTTTCTTCATGCTGGAGTCTACACTCCAGAAGATATACCCCCCACCGTCAAATATCTGCCATTGTCACGGTTAGAGCGCCACTCTTTTTTGGCAGACAGATTTCTCCGTTCTCTCCATCTGAGAGTTTTTGGTTATTTGACCATCGTTATAAATGTCTACTTTCAAGTACAACAGTTGGATTCTGGAAGCAAATAGTTGGAGCAAAAAGCAGCATCCGACGGCTGAGTGCTTTCAGCATAAAGAAACGCGCCCACGAACTTTGGACCAATCAAATAGCAATTTCATATGGGGGGTCCTCCAGAAATGTTGTGACAAGAAGGGGTGGCAGACTCAAAGCTGAGAACAAAATGACACAATTTTTCTTACGCAACTGCGACAGTGAGAGCTGATTTCACATGATATGATTTTTAGGATACAATATGAAGATAAGATAAGATAAGCACACACATACGTACATCAACAGACATCATTCAAAATCAACAACATAAACACTACTATAGTTGGAGCTGTGTTGTCAGTTTTTGTTTTAATTTATAAAGCAAAGCTTGGACGAGCACAACAAATGTTTAGAAGGAGAGCTAGGGGGCAAAACCTCATGCGGAATATCGGTCTGCTTTGTGCTTCACACGTACAAAGAAAAGCACATCATAGATAATGGTGACATTTAGGTAGTTTCTACTCTACCAGTGCTAATGCAGTTTTAATGGTGAGGGTGCTGGTAGAGTGTTCAACCGGCTGAGCCAATCAACATACACTGTGCACTGTATGTATGACCACACAAGTCCCCTTCATCAAAAGGCCAATCATCAAACATCTCAGTGACTAACACTACAATCAGTATTCAAGAGTTTGAAAGATTCATTCCACATCATGTCACAATTAGCCTCCACCTCAAATTTGATTGACTTGCTTACAGTGTAAATACATGTAAGGATGATGCCATTGCTACAGCCCAATCAATGAGCCATTTCAGTCACCATAGAAACTATAGAAGAATGCTTTTTATTGATCATAGCTGTGTGTTTGTAGTCATTCCTGACAGAAGNACCATATAGAATATCTCAAATTATCAGGATGAGGTGAAAACTATTGCAAACAGACTTCAGTTTGTTTTACTCACTCTGGGGAAAACAAATAAATGAAGGCTTAACAACATCCTCAAAGTTGCTGGAAGTCAAGTGTCTTCTTTCATGACACTTGAGTTCATCTTTAAGGATTTATATAATTTAATTATAGAACAGATTACTAATCACTGTACTGCTTAGCATAAAAGTAACGTGACACAGAGACAAGGTTTCTCATTATAAGCAAAATACTTGATGGAGATTTTCATTAAGTACTAAAAGGACTTTCACAAACTATACGGATGTCTCAATAATGATGACCTTATACTTTAGCATCATGGCACATTTATTAGGCCTGTCTGATGCTAACGGTGGAGTTAAAGATGTTTGCAAAGTGGAATCTTTTGAAATTCCAAATGTCTATGAGAAAACAATAGACCCTGACAGGTTTAAAAGGATTTTAGACAAAGATCCTGGTTGTGATTTTGGTGGATTAAATACAGGCAGGAAACACACACAGAATTGTTAATGGGACTTAAGTCAGTGTTGTTTCTAAAAAGCTTTCCATAGACATTTATAGGTCATATTTATGGCTGATAATCTGGTAGACTTGATTCGACTGGGAACCAAAATTGCAACGTTTGTTTTCGTTGTACTGGACTGTGATGTCTCAGTTTCGGATGGAGGATG
>NW_013952531.1:1115817-1121769 GCF_001266775.1 Austrofundulus limnaeus | reverse complement strand
ATAATAATAATAAATTAAAATAAATAAATCCATAGCCCAGAAATCCAGAAAAAATAAACCTGAGGACTTTGCAGATTGCTTAAGTTTTTAAACTAATATCAGGTAGTGTAAAGAGTAGCATGGCTCACATTCAGTCACCACAGAAACAGATGATTTTCAGAAAAGATAATTCATATGAGAAAACCCTCTTTCTCACATGTTCAGGCGCAGATAAAATGTCAGTGTGAATGATGGCTGTTTACTGGCATCACAAGCTTCCTTCATGAGTCTGATGTTAAGTCCGATGGGAAGATGAGAGGCTCTGACTGAAGACCCGAGGGCGCTCCATCACTGTCGTCCTCGTGTAATTTGCCCTGACAGATGCACGCTTTCCTCGTAGTCRGGCTTTTAATGGACTGCTGTGACATGGGCCAACACAGGAGCTAAACTCTGAACGCCTGTCCCCGGTCACTGTCGTTTAAAGAGGCCGTGGAAAATCCTGCATCRACATCGGATCTGTACAGGTTTGTTCATCGGTTTGTGTGACTGTTGTTTTAGGATGCAGCTGCATCGCGTGACAACACATGATTACACCAAATGTTGGGAAAACCAAGAGAAAAAACAAAATCTGTATAAAAGGAGAGGAAACATCTGCAGTAGTCAGCGCACAGTTCAAACATCTGCCTCTCTGATGGTGTTGGGGTGCATTAGTGGTCAAAAGTGAACAACTTTTCTTAATTTCAATATTTGATATGTTTTCTGTTCCACTACAAATAAAATATGGGTTTAGGAAATCCTTGCATATCTTTTTGAGAACTGTTGCTGCAAATTTAACCAATATGTTGATATTAAAGAAGGCTAAAGCTACTATTAAACCCAAAATAAAGATAAATATTTTAAATTATCCTAAGTAACTGTCATTGGCACACATAAATGTTGTTTTTTGTTGCTAACAAACCACATAAACAAAGATTTGGGCGAAGAGTGCAGAATGAGCACCGTCTGTCTCCATCACAGTGTGAGGAATGTGTGTGTTCTATCACACACACTCATTTGCTCTCACAGCACAAGGAAGTTTCATTTGTTGCTAAGCAGCACAGCATGTGTGTAATTACTAAAAGATAGAGGGATTTAGCTCAAATATTTGTTTTTCACCAAGATGGGAGTGCTATTTTTACAACTGACACTTCTGCAGCAACTGGAGCAAAGATTTCATGTGAAATATCAGAAAATATCTCTGACTTTTATTTTTAAAATATGTTTTCTTTCAGTTTTCTTATGCAACGGCTAACATTTTTCTGAAACTTTGTATTACTCAGTTGTTTTGATGAGTGCCGTCAGTGATTTCTGTGGTTCTTCCTCAGCGGCCGGACATATTTTCAACAAAACGCCACATCTCATGTGACAGATGAGACAGAGGTGACTCAGTAGACAGGGGCGGATCTATTTTTTCTGAGTCAGGGGCCATCAAGGGGCCACAATATTCATAGAGGGGACAAGACTTTGTGCAACATCCTTTCATACAAATCCACAGTTTTGGTAAGGTGTATATTTAACCAGTCATTCATGTTCAAACACTTAATGTCATTTTTTAAAAGGTACTTAAAAAGACAATAAGGCTCCCCTTATAGATGGCCTTTAAAGAGTTTATAAAAAGGTTATTAATTCATCTGTAAACACTTTATAAATTATTAAAAAGTGTTTATTATGCATTAATTAAGGACAAAAAAGAGACTAAACTGTTTTGTTTCTTTCCAAATACCGAGCCAAATCTGTTTTATTAAACAATTCAGACTAGTTTACTACCTTGTAAGCACAATATTGTTTTGTAAACACATATTTTAACATATAATATTGTATAACTGCATTATGAATATCCACAAATATTAAAGGGATCCTTATTTTAAAGTGTAAAACTGTACATTATTTTGTATGGGGTGGGATTATTTGTTAACATGATGTTTTTTTWMYTTTTKTRWYAYMWYMWYWKYKTWYASMRSWKWYAYGTTTGAACAATAATTTCAARTATTGATAATCAACACAAAGTTTTAAAAATGWTTTTTCACATTCAATRCTAACTTTTGGCATTTATAAAAGTTTGTCTATAATAGTGTATTGTAATACACTTTACGATACGTCTCACTTTGATTTGATTTATTTATTTAACAGGAAAAGATTACTAAAAATCAAGCCTGACTCAGCATAATTGCTGTTTTACAGCAGGTTCCTGTTCTGCAGCACATAAAACACTCAGAATTACAGCATCACAATCACATCATTACACACCATAGACACAAAGACAAACAAGCATACCAAATTTCAAAAAGGCAGCATTTGCAAAATAGGACGTCTAAATATGAGCACAACAAAAAGTGTCCAGCAGATGGCAGACAAGATTCTTCTTAAAGGGCTGCAGTTTTGAAATGGACTTTATGTTTTGAGGAATGTCATTCCATGCTTTAGTATAAACATAGAAGAAAGACATCTGGCCGTAACAGTTTTTTGACAGTTGTGGATATTAATAATACAGTACAATATGTTAAAATGTTTCTTGTTATTGTACTTACAATGTAATAACCTAGTGTGAAATGTTTAATAAGCACCTTTAGATCTTATATGTACGTGAACAGCTTTTGTCTCATTATTTGATAAGAAACTTGACACTTTTCTCTTTCTCGTCTTTAATTATTGCATGATAATCATTTGATTTATAAAATGTTACAGATGAATTAATAACCTATTTATAAACTATTTAAGGGAGCCTTATTGTAAAGTGGTATCAAAAAAAGCTTGCACAGTAAATTCTCCTCACCAGTTTTTCATACATTTTACTGAACAAAGATAAAATATTCTCAAACACACATGTGAGAAAATCCAGCCATCATTTGTCAGTTCAAAGTTGTTGTTTTTTTCAGGATTGTTACAATTTTCTTAAAAGAATTCTGTCAGCTTGATTCATTCTGGACTTTACTATTTGACTCATTAGCGCCACTAGTGTTTGAACGTGGAACTGCATCCACCATCATCACTGAGGTGAAGGACAGAGGCACTTCAGGGGGCCAATCAGATTTTAGCTGGGGCCAATCAGATTTTAGCTGGGGCCAATGCCCCCGTGGCCCCGCCCCTGTCAGTAGATGCTTTAAAAGCTTGGCTCATGATTTAAAAAAAAAAAAAAAGACTATTTTTTTTAACAAGTCTTGTCAACCTGGAGACAGAAATAGTTTTTACAAAACCCGTTTTGTGCTTAGACTATAAAACAAGATGACAAATCTGTATAAAGAATTTACAAAAATAAACTTTTTTTTTTCAGATCTATTATTCTGATTTAGACTTATTTCGTAGTTCCCCCAATGAGAAACTACACCCAGAAGGTAAAATAAAATTTGAATCCGGATCATGTGGAAAACTTTATAAAAAGAGGCGACAAACAAAAATGAGTCAGTCAATTCATTAGTCTGCTTGTCCTCTAACCACTTCCTAAAACAAATCTTTTTAAAATACTTTCTTAGACGTATTAAAGCTTTTTACATAAACTGCAATAAGTTTTCAAAGAAATCTATTGCAGAATAGAACATCCAGGAAGAACGATTGTGAAAACACACAGAAACTTTAATACATTTTGCTGAAAATAAAGACAAGAACACAACTATTTATTGCAGAAAAAAAATAAAACATCTGGGAAAACTTGTAAGTGACTTYATCCTCAATATTCCCAGGAAAAATTTCAGGAACTGTCAAAACTGGACAAAGTCAAAACGAAGGGCTTAGTCTTCAATCCCACGAAAATTCATCAGAGTCCAAAAAGATGCTGCTGTCTGTGTCCACAGAGACCACGGAGCTGAGGCTGCTGTCTATGGACACCATGTTGCCCCAGCTGCTGCTGCTGCTGCTGCTGTGACTGTCACTGCTGCTCCCGCTGTCGTCATCGTGGATCACCATCACATCTGCAGCTTCAGCTGCTGGAAAACACAGGAAACACCAAATCAGAGTTTTCTCTGTACGCAGGCACCAACACTTCTGTTAGGATCACTGACTCAAAGRAGTTCAAGTTCAGTTTATTTATACAGCACCAAGTCACAACATACTCAGGACACTGTACAAAAAAAGAACAATGTAAAGAAGAAAGCAGCAGATTGTGTTGAATCACTTCATCACAGTCTCCCATCCTGAGCAAACGGTGGAGAGGAAAAACTCCCTGCTAATCAGGAAGAAACCTCCAGCAGAACCAGGCTCAAGGCATGTTTTTTGTTTGTTTGTTTGTTTGTTTTCAACAGAGGCCACGCCTCCAGCAAGAATCGCTTCTCTATAGCCGAGAGTCTAGACCCTCGTACGAAGCAAAGTGAAGGACAAGGGACTGGTTTTTACCAGGCTAGGACTGGACACCCCTGTTTTAGTTTCAACACTGGGGAGACTTGTTTTTGATATCAAGACCAGACAGRCTTGAAAAAATAAGTCTTAAAAAAATCTTAATGTTTTATTTCCTTTTATTTACTTGACTTTGAAGGTTTGTGCTTTAAATAAACACATGGTTGCATTTATAACTGTTGAACATGAATAAAAAACTGAAACGATCTGAAATTTAAGCTTTAAACATATTTTTTTAACTTTTGTTTAGACTCCACCTCCATTAGACTTTAAAAATCCCACCTCAGTTTCCCTGAAAGCTTACCTCAAGGTTTCCTGAAACAGGAAAGAAAAAGGCAGATAAATACAGCTTGYTGTGCTGCCACCTTGTGTTTGAAACTCTGCCACACACCACTACTGCATTCATCAAACCCATAAATCAAAGTWCTCCACTGACCTGATAGGAGGACGTGTCTCTCATCTGAAACAAATAAAACCAACATGAGATCTTTGTGTYGATTGTCTCCGGTCACCAGTAAAGACCAGTTTGTTTATCTGTGTTTATCTGCAGGGGAAATGCTACGACGTGCTGACTGCGACAGCCTCAGACGTGTGCGCATCTCGAACTGCTTACTGAGGAGGGTGGTGAGAACGCACCTCTCACCTTTCCTCTCAGTGATGAGTTCCTGCCGCCTGGTCTTCATGTCCAGGCTCAGGTTCTCCACCATGCGGTCGATGCAGTTGTCCAGAGCRAGACACCGGGTCTGGGACTGGATGGCCTGCCGGCAGATGGGACACTCGTCTTTCTTCTTGCGCCACTGGTTGATGCAGTAGCAGCAGAAGCTGTGGGAGCAGTTCAGGTTGACTGCCTGTAGGGAACGATGTCGTAAAAGTTACCAACATTTGTCGTGATAATTTCTGAGACAACTCATGGTGACAGGTTTTAATGGGTTAAAGACAGCAGAGAAGACGTCCCGTCTCTAAACCCGTTACTGAAACTACCTCGATGAAGAGCTCTGAGCAGATGATGCACTGAAGCTCGTTCTCCAGGACTTCTGTGACTTGTGTAACAACCTCGTCTTTTTGGGCCTTTGCCTTTTCTTTCTCCTCCTGTAAAAAAATAAAAATAAAATTAAAAACGAGGGAACGAAGCTTTAGAAGTAAACAAATGAGAGTAAAAACGTGTTTTCCTTTAAATAGTGGGTAACGTTTATAAAAACCAATATAGATCCAATAACTTCAAAAAAAGAGTAATTAGTTGATTCCACAAACCCAGTATTGTTGAAGTCTTCTGCTTTAATGTTCAGTGATAGTGTATTTAACAACACTGGAGATACTATATCGAGTAAAAATAGTCTTCCTGATGGTTTTCAAAGATTTTTCAAGTTACGGCAAAATAATTCTAATTTAAGGGGATTCTTTATTTTTGAAGTACATAAAGTAAAAACAAATATCAAATAGATGTGATTCAGTATTGGGTGTTAAATTGTGGAATAATTTAAGTGATGAAATTAAGTTTAGTGAGTCTCTGGCTACGTTCACACTGCAGGCAAATCCGACCCAAATCCGATTTTTTTGACCCATCTGACTCATATCCGATTTTTTATGACCGTCTGAACGCGACAAATC
>NW_013952531.1:1112682-1115142 GCF_001266775.1 Austrofundulus limnaeus | reverse complement strand
GAGCATTAAGACCTGCAGTGTGAACGTAGCCTCTTTTAAGTTTTAAAAAGAAGTTAAAAATAAATTATGAGTTATGGTTTATAGTAGTAAGTTGTGATGATGGTTGGGGTAATATATTACTTTTTATTTTAGATGTACGGACAATAATGATATTGTTGATAATGATATTAGTGATTTGTATTTTGTGTATATAAAACGGTGCATATAACCAGGATGTAGTTGAAGTATACGTGTGTTTTTTTGTGTATTTTGTTTTGGGAAATCCATTGGCTTCTGCCTCTACCTATTTGGTCATATCGGGTTAAAATTTTGTTTGTTTTAGTTCTTTAATGTTTTTAGTTTTAGTTTATTAAGGATCTCCATCAGTTATTACCTCAGCAATAACTATTCTTGCTGGGGTCCATTTAAAAACATCATATTAACAACAACATCAGAATTAATTTAGTATTAGAATCATTATACAAATATTAGTTCATTAAACAAACAAAATATATATATTAATGCAATCAAATATACAAATATTAGTACAAAAAAACGCAAGCATATATCTAATAAACACTTAATATTATACTATTTTCTTCAGAAGAATTGCAGCTGTTTTTTAAAAGAACCATCCTTGCTAATCTGTGTTTTTTCCACATGGAAACAGCTCTATACAACACAGAATTTTTATGTATTAGTTTTAGGTAAAGGTAATGTATAATTGTAATTAAAGTAGATTGTCTTGTTCTATACTCATTTTTGTCTTTTAAGAGGGTGTGTTTTAAGAAAGAACATTTTAAGAATGTGACCTAGGGTTGGGCATAATCATATCGTGTGCAATTAATCGTCAGAAAAACATTAATCGATTACTTTTTGGCACTTGATGATTAATACGATTAATGCCACCAGTCTGCTCGGTGCTCCTCTCCGCTTCAAATTTGACGAACATTAAAAATAAAGTTCTGTAATATATTTATCTACACAATTTAAATATGATGTATATCCTGAAAACTGCAATTTTCACACAATTTGGAATAATTTTTTGCAAAGAGCAAATCTTTCCCACTAAATTGGTCATGTGACTTGGACATAAGGGTGTTCAGGGACTCCAGAGGATTAATCATCAAATTAATAGTTATCGGCTAAATACCACAATTAATCGTGATTAATTCTTTTGCCAATATTGCCCAATCCTAATGTGACCAAATAAAATCATTCATTTAAATATACCTTTGTTACTTCCAGTTCTTTGTTTTTGGCCGAGAGAATTTCTTCAAAGCCTTGTCGAGAGACCGCAAGCTCGTCAATCACTTTCTTCTGCTGTTTGTTGAAAACAAATTCACATTTTATTAGATTATACTACACAAACACGTTACAGCTGTGTTTATTAAGCAGCTAATTTCAGCTTCTTACCTCTTGTAAGGCTTCTTTGAGCTGCCTTTTCATAAGCTCTTCTTCTTGTTGCGTTTTTTGCTCCTAAACACATAAAATCACGCTTTAATCATGGAGAACATTTGCTTTAAACACTACAAAGCTAAAGCTACAAAAAGCATGAGCGGAGTTGGGTTTTATGCTAAAAAATAAAGTACAAAAAATAAATAAATAAAGAAGAAAGTCCTCCCACCTCCAGCTGCCTCTTAGTTTCACTGAAGGATCTCTCCAACGTCTCCATCTGGTGCATTTTGGCTCGGAGCGTCTCCAGCTGACCCCGCAGCTCTCGGACCTGCTCCCCCCGCAGAGGGTCCGCCTGTCTGGGTTCTCCTTCAAGAGACGCTACCTGCCTCTGGGTGTCGTCCACCTGCTCCCTTAACAGCAGGATATTCTGGCTGTACCTGCAGGAGATTAGTTACACTGAACCTCCAGAGCCACACGTTTCTTCTAACTTCTAATTTAAGATCTGTTATTTAAAGGCGGA
The DNA here is from genome assembly GCF_001266775.1 of Austrofundulus limnaeus. Classification (NCBI taxonomy): domain Eukaryota; kingdom Metazoa; phylum Chordata; class Actinopteri; order Cyprinodontiformes; family Rivulidae; genus Austrofundulus; species Austrofundulus limnaeus. The sequence goes on along the minus strand of NW_013952531.1, from coordinate 1,113,245 downwards.
CATGTTTGGTGTCCACAGAAACGTCAGAATCTGGGCTAAAAGATCATGAAACACAGTTAAAACCACAACTAGTTGTTTTCACATTTTATTAGATTTGTACTTTTTTTTCCAGTTCCATCCTCACTCTAAGAAACAACAGCAGCTGCTTTGATCCTTCTAATGAAATCTCATAAGTGTTAGCTTTATTTTAGGGCTGTGAAATTAATCGAGTTAACTCTGATTAATTTTAGTGCTGCGTGGGCATAGATTAGAAATTTTAATCGCGATTAAAATTTACAATCACTTTACTGTGGCTGAATATGTAGGCTGTATATTACAATGCACTCAGTGCCAGGTCATGTTTGTAAATGAGAAGTGGTTCTCAAACAGTTTACCTGCATAAATAAAGGTTAAATAAATAAAATAAAATCTCCATGTGTAACACATTATGTAGTTTTTTTTCTTTTTGTCTTATTATGGCTTATTTTATTTTATTTATTTAACCTTTATTTATCCAGGTAAACTGTTTGAGAACCACTTCTCATTTACAAACATGACCTGGCACTGAGTGCATTGTAATATAC
>NW_013952531.1:1109979-1112022 GCF_001266775.1 Austrofundulus limnaeus | reverse complement strand
ACAGTTTCAAAGCAAATTAATTCAAATTCAAAACTTTAAATTCAGTTTCAGTTTAGTGAAATTTATTTTCAAACCAATGAATTCAGTTTCAAATTCTGCACATTCAGATTAAACTCCTGCTGGCACAAAGTTTATCCCAAAGTTTTGCTCTTCTATACAGTTAATTACGTGAATGAGACATTTTAATAGAGAAAATGTGCCTTACGTCTGCAGGTGGTCCAGGTCACACGGAGAGCTGGGACCATCTTCTTTTTGGACCCGTCCGCTGGGCGGGGCCTCCTCCAGCTGAGAGTTACCAAGCCTCTGCGGGGGTTTGGCCGGAGACAGAGGGCAGGGCTTCGCGAAGGATTCCTCCACCGAAGAGCAGCGGTACAGTTTGGGCTTTGAGGTAGACGGCTCGACGTCCTCCGCCATCAACTTCCTCTTGAGCTTTTTGGGAATCTGGGGCGCCTTAACTCTGTGTCCTTTGGCCAGGTAGGGTTTAATGACATGGAGCGGCCGCTGGATGAGGATGTAGTCAAACTCCACGTTGGTTCCTGATAAAGGAACTCCAAGTTGTACAGAATCTCCAAGCYGGAGCAGATGGGGTTCATCAGCAGGTAATCGATTTCCATTCACCCACACACCATTGAGACTCTAAGAAAAAGATGTTCATATAAACATCAATCATCTGTTTAAACTGTTTAAGCCATAGATTCTTAACCTATGGGCTGCGGCCCAGAGCGCCACCTTGAGGGCCTCAAAAGAACAACAGTTTTTAACGTTGGGCCGCAGAGGGCCGTGGGACCGCATTGATTTTGAATAAGGTGCAATACATTTCCTCACCACTAGTAGCAGTAGTGCGCCACTCAAACGTTTAACAACTTTTTTAATATGTAGAAGAAGAACCTTAGAAACCTGCCGAGAATGGAAACTTATTTTAAATGAAAAGTAGAAGCAAAAATGAAAGGTAACCGGTCAAAAAAGGCCAGTTTGTCACTAATATGAAGAGCAGCTTCTGGTTCTATAATGCAATATTTTAAAAGTTCGAAACATTATCAAATACAGTTGCAGATACAGCTATATTTTAATTTGCACTTTACCAAATTATTATTTGTAGTTTATTTTTTAATATTTTAATGTTGTTTAAAGAAACTTTAAACTTGTCAAAAAGCTGTTATTGTTTGTTAGGTCAAAACTTCAACTATTTCTGACAAATAAAATTTATTAAGAATTAAAAAGAATTGTCTAAAGAGTATAGCTCTATATTATACACCTCTCAAACCAAATTTAACACAACTTTCTCTCTATTTTTTAAGTTTAAACTGAAAAACGACAACAAACTTACATATTAGCTCRTAAAAACTTTGCTACCTTCTTGTCCGTCACTGTCCACTGGCCGTCCTCCTTTTGTTTGAAGGCACAGTGTAATCTGGATATCATGAGAGGACAGCTTGAAGACAGCAGCTGGTAGKTCACGTCCAAACCACGTCCAACGGTGATCTGCAGTAAAAACAAACACGCCACTACTAATTTTGCAGCTCCATGAATAGTTTCAATTACGTCATTTAATAGCACAGCTACTTAACAATGCATATTGTATCTCCTCACTTGTAATTATGACGTTAATAAGGTCCCTATTAAACTGTCAGCATTTTATCGTCCCTCATCTACAAGCATAACTTCTCACCTCATAAGTAATCTGGAATGATAAGGACATCAACTACAAACATAAATCTCTTTTTTAGAATAATGGTTCAAAAATAATATTATCTGGGTTGACCAATTATTTAATAAGGAAGGCTTTCTACTAACCTACGCAGAATTTATATATAAAAAAACACAACATCCCTGTTCCTCCTGCTGACTATGCTGTGGTTTTTGGTGTCGTTCCATCAGGTGTCTGTTTGCTATTTAAAGCAGTGTTTCCCTAGGTTGGGGTCGGGACCCAARGTGGGGTCCYRAAACATCAAGGTGGGGTCCTGAAAATATTTTCTGAATTAATGACATTTTTGCCTTAGTTGTTACGAAGGAGTGAGGTTAGTGTATTTAAAATGGATAAAT
>NW_013952531.1:1096444-1109650 GCF_001266775.1 Austrofundulus limnaeus | reverse complement strand
CCAGTAATATTTGGGGTCACAAGTTTTTGCCCTGGACACTTTGTGGGTCAGAAGATAAAACGTTTGGGAACCACTGATTTAAAGGACATACAAGGATTGACGAACATAACCTCTCTATTGCATCCCCAGAAATGAATACTATAGGGAAAATCTGCTTAAATGGTCAAATGAGTAAAAACAATAAATTAATACGTTCTCGTTTTCAGAAGGAACTACGAACACGACCAGATATTATCAAACACTGGGACTGTTTTATGGATAAAACATCCTGGGAAAAGGTCTGGACTCTTTCAAACTATTTTTTAATAACTAACAAAATTAAAGAAGTCACCTATAAAATCATTCATAAAATCTTCCCTTCAAAAACCTTCATACAATCTAGACTCAAGAAAGAACTTGACATTAACTGTATTTTGGCATTGTCCCTTCGTCAAATCATTTTGGCAAAAACTTTGTAACTTCACACACAATAATATAAAAACACATTTTTCTCTTTACTGGGAATATGTCTTACTTGGTCTCACTAATTACACTTGTAACAATCCAGAATTTCTTATTAATCTATTACTGGTTTTAGCTAAATATCATATACACTGTTCCAAATATTTTGAAAGGAAACCTTGTTTTACTGCTTTTTACAATAAAATTAAATACTACATTCAAACAATTAAAAACTCTGACAACAAACTTGCTATTAAAACTATTGAAATCTGTACTGTTAAATGTATTTATGGACCCCTAAACCCTTGGTTTAATTTTTTTTACTTAATTTTTGTTTTATCTAGCTTCGTTTTTTATATTATTAATCTTACTGTTCTGTAATTTATACTGTTCCATGATTTGTATTCGTACATAACTGACATATGCTTTCTTGTAAATGTTGTTTTGACAAATAAAGTTGAGAAAAAATACACATTGTATCAAACAGGCGTTTAATCTGAGTGTTGAATTAGATATTTTACGATAACGTGGAGATTATTAGTTGTTTATAAATTGAGCTAGCGTTATTCGTTAGCTTAACAACCAAAACTGCACCTCTGTGTTCTCGAACAAACGGAGCCATCCAGAATTTCCTCCGACTCTCATCAGACACAGAACCTCCGCGTCGGAACATCCATCCTCCTCAGCCGCACACGGGTCCGTGCTTTCACCGTCCATGTTACCTCATGCTGCCAGAGGCCACTTTCAGCTAAAACTCCTCGCTGTCGGGCTGCTTCTCCGGCGTCACATATTAGCTGCTAGTTGCTAACAGTGTAACACTTCCAGTGGGACAGACCCGGGCGGGCAAACCGGAAAAAGGCGAGTTAGCTTTCAAAGTAAAAGCTTTTTAGACACGCGGTTCTTCGTTTACTGAAACGGGGAACGTAAAGCTGCTTGTAAATGTGTTCAGAAAAGCGAGTTACCTCTTTAAAAGTTGCACATTTATTATTTTGTTTAGTTTAATCCAAAAAATTCAAAATCACGATGTGATAGTCTAAAATTAGAAAGGTCCATCTCTTCACAACAAACTAACAAATGGTCCACTTGTGACAAAATTCAACAACTAATCAACTAGGCTGCATGACTTGACAACCGTATTTAGTTTAAACGTCATTTATGCATATTTATGGAAGCCCATTTCAGCCACCCTGATAAAAAATAAATAAAACTTGTATCTCATAATTATGACTTAGCTATGTCATTATTATGAGATACTATCTCATAATTATGACTTAGCTATCTCATAATTATGACTTAGCTATCTCATTATTATGAGATAGTATCTCATAATTATGAGATAGCTAAGTCCATAATTATGAGATAGTATCTCATAATTATGAGATAGTATCTCATAATTATGACTTACCTATCTCATAATTATGAGATACTCATAATTATGAGATAGGTAATGAAATACAAGTTTTGTTTTTTATCAGGGTGGCGGAAATGGGCTTCCATACACATCAAGTGTGGAAAATGAAAATAAAAGTGTCGCAGTTTGCTCCTCAGACTCGAGCCCGCGCTTGCCGGGCGACCTCGCGTCGTAAAACGAGCGCACCCTGTGTGTGCGCTCCGGGCCGGGCGGGCGGGACTTCCGGTCTGCGGCGGATGTATCAGAGTTGGAGCAGGCAGACAGGGCTTGGTCAAGGGTGTCACCGGTTTTTTTATCCGTGTGCGTCTCTGGACTGCAGGCTAGCCCGCGGGGGCTTTTTTTTTTGACGACGCTGCTGCCACCGCCGAAAGCCCCACGTAGATGAATCTCCTCCCCGGCTATGCTGCCCTGAGAGCGCCGCGAGTATCCGCCCCGCCAAAATGTCTGATGTCAACAAGACTGTTCAGAAATGGCACGCCAGCTTTAAGAAAGGCACAGACTTTGACTCGTGGGGACAGATAGTGGAGGCTATAGATGAGTACCAAATGTAAGTTCACTGTGTCTCTTTTTTTTAAACATATTTTATATTTTTTCTGAGATCATCATAGTTTCATCATAGGGAGGGGGCGGCTTGTTTTGTGCTCCTGAGCCTGATGAGGGTTTCTCCAGGAGTTAGCTGTCATCTCTCACAGCAGGAAATAAACTCCCTGTCCGTGACGTGGGCTGGCATCTGCTGCAGAGGCAGCCTTTTAGGATTTTCATCCACGGATAAAACCCATCCGGAGCTGCGTGTTTTGCGTTTCACAGCGTGAAAAAGGAGCCAGTGTGTCCCTGTGAGTGTTGGGAAAGAGTCAGCCCCACCCTCTCATTGTTATGGTGGGCTTCAGCTTTGTGCTGCTCACAGGGGGGTCAGGCTCTGTGCAGGTTCTTTCAGGATGTGATCAGCTCCTTCCTGAAGATTCATGTCTGAAAATACAGTTTGAATCTCATGTTGAAAAGAAGATAAATCAATTATCTTTTTGACCAGAAGGGGGCGCAGAACAGCTCACTGTGACAACCTTTAAATACTGCAAACCTGTCAGTTATAAARTAACTAAGTACAAATACTTTGTTACTGTACTTAAGTAGAAATTTTGCTTATCTGTACTTTACTTGAGTAATTATTTTTCAGCGTACTTTTTACTTTTACTCATTACATTTTTACACAATTATCTGTACTTACTACTCACTACATTTTTAAAAAAGGTAAGAAGTAGAAAGTTGTTACTCCAGTTTTATTCTGAGTTATTACTTAAAAAATCCTCTCCTGATAAACTGTGTCTCCTGGATAGAGTGAATTTAATTGTGTTTGGATGAGAAGTATAAATATATACCATTCTGACACACTATTAGCTTGTACACAACCCATCACAGCTGCACGCTGTTAGAAAATATAGTTTTTGGAGAAGTCACCTCCCAATAAATGTCATTTTGGAAAATCTAACTGCTCACTTTTACTCAGTACTTTTACTTTTAATACTTAAGTAGATTTTGTGTCAGAAATTTACTTTTGATACTTAAGTACAAAAAATATCAGATACTTTAAGACTTTTACTCAGGTAATATTTTTAGAGGAGACTTTATCTTTTACCAAAGTATTTTTATGATAAGATACTTGTACTTTTACTCAAGTATCACTTTGAGGTACTGTATACAACACTGAAACTTATCAGACGTTTAAGTTTATCCTAAACTATATCAAACAGTGCATTTTTATAGATTTTTGGTCTTTTTTTAAACAATTTATGTATCAAAACTTTTAGCTGTTTCAGCACATTCAGGCAGTGACTTTTGTTATTTGGTACTTTTTAACTTTTTCTGGCATTGTTTACGTTAAATGAATGGAGTTGTGCTTCAAAATACTTGAACTATTCCTGCAATTTTCACCTTTTCTTCTGCTTTTTATATTCTTTATGCTAATTTTAGCTTCTTTTTTGACAGTTTTAGCTTCTTTCTGCTCTTTTAAGCTATTCTGCTAAAAAATGTGTGTGCCACTTTTTAGCTATTTGTGATAATTTCAGCTTTTTACTGCTTAATTCAGCAAACGTGCTCGTTCTGCTTCTTTGTGCTAGATTCAGCTTTTCAGCTACTTTTTAAGTTGTTTTTCCTGCTAATTTCAGCTCTTTTTTTGGCTGTTTTACAACCAATTTTTATACCATTTTAAATAGTTTTTCTGTAAAAATCATTCTGCTTTAACGCTGCATTTTTGCAGAAAATGCCAACGCTTTAGTTAATAATTTATTATATGTTTTTGTGGACCCCCATGTTACAGCTCGCCGACCCCTGGGGGTCCCGGGACCCCAGTTTGAGAACCTCTGCTTTATACAACAAATCTGAATGTAAACATAATAAAATTGTTGGACTGCTCAAACCCAAACAGCTCTTCTATGAACGGCATCACCGCTGAGCTGTTTTCAGTCACTTCGGCTGTTTTTGTAAGCGAACAAACGCACGTCTCGGTTGGCAGCCGGACCCAATTTTWGCTTATAAATTTTGAATTTAAAGACCCTCACTGCTGACACGAAGGGGGACTGAAGTGCAGACAGCGTCGGTCTTTTTCAGGACCTCAAACCTTTTGAAGCGTCTCATTAATCCGTCTGTGTTTATTAGTTTAGCCCGACAGCTGCAGAAAGAAGTCCAGTCAAMGAATTCCCCCGACTTCACAGAAGAGCAGAAGGTAACAGTTTTATCTGTCGATGACTTAAATAAGTAAATAAATAAATAAATAAATGCTGCTTTGTTTCAAATCATATGTTTTTGTGTTTTCTCTCTCTCTCTTTTTAAATTTATTTAAAGAAAACCTTAGGAAAGATTGCAACATGTCTGGAGATGAGAAGTGCCAGTTTGCAGGTTTGTGTGTTTCTTTTACTTGTACGAAAGCTAATTGATGTTAGTTAATAAATAAGTAAATAAAATACAATCAGTAAAACTTGGTGGCAAAGAGCCTACAACTTCATCGTTCCTCAACATAAAACCATCTGTTTTATTTATAGCTTGAACGTCTATTTCTAATATTATTGCTCTCTAATCTGGTTTTATTGTTGCAGTTTTTGCGTTCAATGCGCGTTTTTATCTGTTTGCACATTTCAATTTCTTATTTATTTTTATGTGTGTGTTTCAGTGCACGCAGTCAAAGGAGGAGTTCAAGTTAGAAGACCTGAAGAAACTGGAAGCCAGTGAGTTTTCTGAGTTTTCACTGGTTTACGGGAGTTTCTGTTGAATTTTCATCAACCTCTTTATTTTTATTTATTTATCGACAGTAATAAAGAACATCCTCACCTACAACAAAGAGTTCCCCTTTGACGTCCAGCCGGTACCGCTGAGGTAAATTTTCACCACCGCCTCTGTTTTTTTCTTTTTCTTTCTGCTTTTCAAACCTCTAAATCAATCAGGTTTTATTTGTTATTTTTATTTTAGATAACTTGATCTTTCCTCCGTCAGGAAAATCCTCGCTCCTGGCGAGGAGGAGAACCTGGAGCTGGAGGAAGAGGAGGATGCTGCAGCAGGAGCCGGCGCGGCGGAGGCGTTCCCGCCGAGGGCTCCCGGTACGCTGAGCCTTTGAACCGTTAGCGTCGGGCTCCGTCCCGTGTGTTTTTGTCCCGTTGTTTTGTGTTTCTGTTCTCAGCTTCAAGGTACAGATTTATCTGCACACAACGTCAGATTTTATCCTCTGATGGTTTTTTTTATTATCAGAACCTGTTGATCTGACAAAACGTGACTGAAAATGTTTTTCTTGACTGGAGTTCAAATGAATTATTTACAATTTTACACTTAAACTGCTCGGCTTTGTTCAAGGAGGAGTTTATACTTTAAAAAAACTTTAAAATATACGTTTATAACTTCTGTTAGTTGATGTTTACCTTTTAAAAATATTAGCAGTCAGAACTTAGAAAATAAGTTTTGATGCATGCTAAAAGCTAAAGAACCAAAATAATCTGTTTTTATTTTTAATGGTTTTATGGTCAAGCTGGTAATCAATATATAAAGGCAGAAATTAAAAGTTTTAATTTAAAGATAGAAAATATTAAAAATAATCGAATCCACCTGGTTTTCCTTGTACTTCCTGTTAGCTTTACAGTGCTAACGCTCTGCAAAGCTAACAGTTACGCATTGGTTACCCCTCCCTAAAAAATGTATTTAAATTAGTAAAAAAAAAATTTTTTTCAAAGAGAACTTATTTTCCAAAGAAACGGTGACAAATTAAAATAAAAAAGCTAAAAATTAGCATCAATGTTTTTTATTTCATGTTGGAAAAGTGTTTCTGTGGTGTTAGCGTGATGCTAATGGAGGCTCGCCCCATATTTAGCATCATGTTTTTGTCTTAAAACGATTAAGGTAACCGTGCACCTGTGAGTTTTTTTGAAGCATCATTGAACCATTTTTCATATTAAATTAAACTAAAATGCTGCTTGTTGTGTTTAGGAGTTGGTTGTGACAAAAAGCCGGAAGAAACCTGTCGTAAAATGGATGTAAACTGGTTTGCTAACATGATCAACACATCATATTCTGAGCTTTTAAAGAACCAAAATAAATCAAAAGCTGCTTTATTAATGAAGAAATGTAGCTTTATAAACTGTTCATCTTAACAGGAAAACATCAGCTGATGAGTCAAAGTGACAGAAACACTTGTTGGCTACTCTTGAACCATAAAGACGCCCTGACTCACGTGTCCTCTTTGTCCTTTTAGGGACCCTGTTACCTCGGCTGCCCTCAGAACCTGGGATGACGCTGCTCACGATAAAGATAGAAAAGATTGGTTTGAAGGACGCCGGCCAGTGCATCGATCCTTACATCACCATCAGCGTCAAAGGTCCAGAAGATGTTTTAAACAGCCTGTTAGACTTTACGTTTCATGATGATTCGGTAGCGTTCAGTTAGCCTTTAGCTAATTTTTAGCTACTGTTTGGCTAGTTGTCGCTTTGAGAGTTTTTTGCCACGTGTAGCTAGTCTTTAAAACTTTTTTATAGCTGGCTTTTAGTTACTTTTAGTCTTGTTGCTTAAAGATTATAGTAGTTTTTGGAACTTAAGCTTTTAGGCTAATTGTCACCTCAAAATAACCTTTTTCCACTTAGCTAGCCTTTTGATACTTCATCTTAAAGCTAGCTTTTTGTTTTAGTCTTTTGCTACTTACAACTTTTTAATAAACCTTTTGCAATTTTTAGCTTTTCGCTACTGTTCTGCGACATCACTTCTAGCTAGCTTTTTGCTACTGCTAGCTTGTAGCTGCCTTTTGATTCTTCATTTTAGCTCTTTGTTACTTTTAGTCTTTTGTAGTTTTTGTAACTTTAGTTTTTAGCTACTGTTGTGCTACTTGTTACCTTTTAAAATAGCCTTTTTCCACTTAGCTAGCATTGTGATACTTTATTTTAGCTCTTTGTTACATTTACTCTTTTGGTACTTATAACTTTTTAATAAACTTGTTGCAATTTTTAGCTTTTAGCTACTGTTCTGCAACTTGTCACTTCTAGCTAGCCTTTTGCTACTTCTAGCTTGTAGCTAGTCTTTTGATACTTCATCTTATAGCTAGTTTTTTGTTTGTCTTTTGCTACTTATAACTTTTAGTAAACGTTTTTTGGTATTTCAACTTCTAGCTGCCGTTCTACTAGTCTCTTAAAGCTTTTTGTCACTTTTAGCGTTTTGATACTTTATAGCTAGCTTTTTTAGTTTTACTCTTGCTGCTTATCGCTGTAGTAAAAGTATTACAATTTAGCTTTTAGCTAGCTTTGAGGATTCGTCTTAGTATTTTGCTCCTTCTAGCTTTTAGCAGTTCAAGCTAGCTTTTTGTCATTTTAGCTACTGCTCTAATAGCTTTAGCTAGCATTTTGCTGCTTTTATCTTTTAACTAGCTTATTGTTCTAACTAGCCTTTTGCTAATTTAAATAGTTTTGCTACTTTGCGTACAGCTAGCACTAACAGATTTGTTTCTCGTCCTGTCCTTTGATGTGATTTGTGTTTCAGAAACATGTTGTGTCTTCGCCTCAACAACATTTGTGTGTTTTCTGCCTTCAGATGTGAACGGCGTGGATGTGAACCCGGTCCAGGACACCCCTGTGGCTAGCCGAAAGGAAGACACCTACATCCACTTCAGCGTGGAYGTAGAGATTCAGAGACACGTAGAGAAACTACCAAAAGGTAATAGCTTTATTTGTTTATTTTTTAAACATCTGAACGGCTTCCTTTAACGTCGACGTTGTTGTTTACGCTCCAGGAGCAGCCATCTTCTTTGAATTTAAGCACTACAAGCCCAAAAAGAGGTTCACCAGCACAAAATGTTTCGCCTTCATGGAAATGGATGAGATCAAACCTGGACCCATCGTGATTGAACTGTGAGTGTTTGTTTTTGTTTGTTTATTTTATGAGCAGGGTCACAAAGTAAAACCTACATCCTTGTTGGGTTTCAGCTACAAGAAGCCGACTGACTTAAAGAGGAAGAAGCTGCAGCTTCTCACAAAGAAACCACTTTATCTCCACCTCCATCAGACGCTACACAAAGACAGCTAAGATCCCGACTCCGGTCGCCTCTTTGAATCCCGTAAAGCCAAAAAAAAAAAAAAAAAAACGCTCATCCTCCTCATCCTCTTCATGACGTCCAGCAATACCAAATCAAGGCTGTGGGATTCATCATGAAGAAACTGATCCAGATGTTTGTCACATCAGCTCAGAGTTTTATTTCTTTKATATTTAAGTGCTTTTTGTTTCGGTTGAAACTCAAAAACCTTACACACTTATTTTTTAAATGAAGTAGCATTAAATCAGTTTAAAATCACCTCATGTTCAGTCTTCCACATTTACAGATTTCTGGGATTTGAAGCTTGTGTTTGTGCCACTGGACTCTGGACTTTTGAATAAAAACCAGCAAAACATTAACTCCTTAATCCCATCGTTTTGGAAAAAAAAAAATCATGATTTTTTTTTGCACTTTTGTTACAAATGAAGGAAGTTTGTTATTAATGGTTGACAGTTTTGTGGGGTGAATGTTATCTAATGGAAAACTGTTAAACACTAAAGGCTGGGGGTTAAAGKGTTAACAGAGGACCTGGGACTGACTAATAAAAGAGTAAACACTGTCTCAAAAGACTTATTTCTGCCGTACGAACGATGTGTAAACATTTCAAGCAGGATTAAAAACATAAAATTATTTTAAATCTGTTGCCTCACGAATCAACATTTTAACTGGAATTCAGCGTTGAGTTGTAGCTTGTTGTTTACCTGTATTTGCACATTTTATTTTTAATTTCTTTTACATTTTTGTTCCATCTTCAGCTTTTTTTTTCCTTTTTGTAATTTATAAACTGATCAAATAAGCTCACAAAGGGTAAAAAAAGAGCCATCTTTATTGTTCAAACCGTAAAACTTTAAAAAAGCAGCGACTCAGCACTTCTTACTGGTTCACTTTGGGTTTGAATCATATTTTTTTATGTATGATTTAATAAGTTGGGAAGTAAAATTATACTGTAACAGAACTTTTAAGTATTTAAATACTCAGTAAATGTCATAAAAAATAACCACATGATGAATTTTATGTCCTTTTTCAGTATTAATGCTTTTCACATCCTGTTATATGATCTGAAGCAGAAAATCAGTGTTGACTGCTTCAGACGTTACATCGTTCTGATTTTAAAATATATATATTTTAGTGATTCTTTGCATTCTGTTCAAGGTGTATCTGTCCTGACAAATGAACAGAAATAGTCAAAATGTTATTTTTAAACATCATAAGGCGATCGGCTTTTTCTGTAACATCAGAAAACCTAAAACAGGAAATGACACGTTGACTTAATTTGTTGTGATTGAATCAAACATTTTTCTAATAAAAAATGCTTTAATTTATTCCAGAACGTCGTATTTCAGACATCTACATGTAGCACTGAGTTGATTTTTCTCATTTTCGTTATGTATTTTGTATCATTCATCTAAAAAGCAGAAATTATAAATTAAATCGTTTTGCATCCATTTTACAGCCTGTTGTCATTTCTCAAACCTGAGAAACAATAAAGTTAATTCATCCTAATGTAATAAAAGTTAAATCAGTAAACTTATGGAGGACAGAAAATGGCAATTACAAATAAAAGCATAATTATAGAAAAGGACCAATAAAGAAATATACACTTAAAATGCACCAATTAAATAAAAAGTACTTTACCTCATGTTTTATCTAATTGACCTTCATATTTTTTTCACATTAGTCCAATAAATTACATATTTAGAACATAATTTACATTTTACTGTTTTAAATTTTTATTTTTCCTTTTTAATTTATTTCCATGTGTTTTTACATTTCTGTCTCCTGTTTTTACTTTGCCTTATGCCTTTCTGTCGCATTATTCAAACAAGGTGGGCGGAGCTTCTTGGGTCAGCTCTTCTATTGGTCAACAGACAGGAAGTAGCAGGATCTATGTGCAGATCTGTATGGATCCTCAGTTTAATTTAAAACCAAGACACAGGAAGTGCTTGCTTTTGTTGTAAACTAAAGTTTAACTGGTGCATTTTAAGTTTATTTGTTTATTGATCCATTTATATATTTCTGCTTTTATTTATAATTACGTCAGTGTCGGTCCTCAGTATAAACTTACTCTTAAAATTAGCTAAAATATGTAGCTAGTGGCTAACAAAAGGCAGTTTTTGGACAACAGTGAAGTCATATTTTCGGTAAATTACAATTTTAAACCTGAGTGGGATAAAAGGGGTTTGTTGAGTTTTAATAGTTCTTGAAAAGTGGTGAAAGTTTCGCTGCCTGTCCCAACAACAGCTCATTAAATCTGCATCATCTCACAGGTAATTTCCTGTCCTTTCCTCTGGAAGGCCTCAGGGTGTATATGAAGCACATCCGCCGGTCAATGACATGTTTACATTCTTTATTATTAAAAGTTTCTGTTTACGTAGTAAAATAAATTATACATCTGCCCTTCAAATGACACATTACAGTTTGTGTTGAAGCAACTCTTGAAATGATAGAACTTAAAACCCTTTTTTCTTTTGCTGTTAAATCATTTCCACAGAATACGTCATTAAAAAAATCTTTTGCTTTATATATATTTTTTTTAGATTTAGCACAACTGAAGTGTTCTTGCACAATAAGCTGTTAAGAAAACTGGCAACAGACTGAACGGACTGATTCTTTAAAGACCTGGTTTGTGTTTAATAAAAATAAAAAGATGAAAATCATGACCTAATTTTGGACTTGCTCTGGTTCATCCTGTTCGTTCAGAGGTGCAGGTGGGTTTGATTCCTTCGCTGCAGCTGGTGGGGTTTTTAAGGCTTGACCAACGCTGGCCTCGCAGAGTCCTGAGTGGGCTCCTGCCTCGTGTGCAGGTCCTGACCGGGGCCGCTCTGGGGGCCCGCTGAGTTCTGGACGGCGTTGGGCGCGGCCTGGCTGTACGCGTCGCCAGGATGGGGCGGGTCCACCGGGGGGCCCGTGTGGTCTCGTGGCCCTGGGAAGCGCAYATCAGGCGGGACGGGTGGTCGAGGTCCCGCAGGCCCACGGACACCTGAGCGGGATAAAAAAAAATGTTTTTACGTACAGGGTTCCTACAGGTTAAAGCAAGTTGAATTTAAGACTTTTTAATGCCAACTGAAATTAAATTTAACACCAATTTCATTATAAACACAAACGACAAATAAATAAATAAATAAAACTTTAGCAGAAACTCATGAATCAAAGTATTTTTGGTTGAAGTATTCAAATATTGCTAATAGACCAACTGTTTTTATCCAGATCTAACTGTAGCAGAAACATTATTAGCAGTCAGTTTAACGACCCAAAATCTGGAGTTTTAGGACCCACAGTGGGGTCTTAACCCCAATCTGCTGTAGATAAAACCTTAAGTGTCTGTGACATCAAAATTTGTAAGAACAGTTAATGCGTTTTTGAAATGACAACATTAACATGTTACAAAATGAATTTCACATTGATCAGATGGACGGTTGTTGAGATATTTGCATCTAAGTAACAGGAAGTGATGTCAAAGGGGAATGTCTGCATGTGAATATTTAAAAAAAATATTTTTACCAATTATTTTAATATTTGAGATGAATTACAATCATCCTGTTTATAATGTATTCACAGACTGATTAAAGACATTTTAAGGCTAATTAAGGCCTTATTTTTGGATTGATGAATTAAATGACTTTTAAGAGTTTTTAAGGACCCGCAGGAACCCTGTCGTACGTAATATTTAAAGAAACAACAGGAAATGACTCAGACCAGCTTACGGTTCTACATTTTGTTGCTTCATAAAAGAAAATTCACCGAAATCTGAAATTATTTTCTTTAAAATAAACAGAAAATGAGAATAACCATCAGGACTGAAACGTACCAGGTGGTGGCACTGGTCCAAAATGAGGTGGAGGGGGACGGAAGTGTGGCAGTGGAGGACCCCGAGGATCAATTATTGGTCCAGGGCCCGGTCTGGGGTGGAATACAAGTCCATTGGCGGGTCGAGGTCCAAACTCTCCCCCCATGGGTCCAGGTSSGGGCAGACCTGGGTGTCCGTTGACTGGCAGAGGTGGACCGTGGTACGGAGGAGGTACGTTTGGAGGAAGAGGACCGGGTGGGAGCTGGTAAGGGCCCGGTCTCGGCAATCTGTAAGGTCCGGGTAGTGGCAGACGCACGCCGGGGGGCAGTAGCGGGTCCGGCGGAGGTCCTTGAAGCATGGAGGAGTCTCTGATTGGCGACACTAGGAAGGAGCCAGGTCCCTTAAAGCAACATGGAGGAAAAGAGAAAATCTGACGWGTGCAAATAAAAACTCTGATGGGTTAAAATGTTAGTCGTGCAGTGAGGAGGATAAACCACATCGTTTACTCCCAAACAAGAAGTGCATCAAAGCAGGAATCAGTCATGTCACCAGTTTACCACACAGTGTTGATTCAAGTGAAAAATCAGACCCTTTTAGGAAACACTTGACCTTTCACACACACACACACACACACACACACACACACACACACACACACACGGCACAAAAAGTAAGGAAATAAGTGTTTCGTAGATATTTTCTTTGTTACAAGGCTTCTGGGAAAYAAATCTTATATTGTTGGGAAAATGTTAATTTCCTGTTTAAACAGAGCCACATTTGTAAGGAACATGCATTTATGGGTTACACACATAAATAGCTYGTTCTATTGGTGCCCGCTATAAGATTTATTACCAAGAAGCTTTGTTACAAAGAAACAATCTACCAAACACAAATATCCTTACTTTATGTGCCAAGTTTATTAAAAGGGATCCATGATTAGTTGTAACATTAGACTTTATTTGATAAACTTTTATTTTAACTGTAAAATAAAGACTGTAAAAACACTGTAGGATGTTTAGT
>NW_013952531.1:1094614-1095892 GCF_001266775.1 Austrofundulus limnaeus | reverse complement strand
GTGTAAATAAAATGGCCCCGTCCGTGTTATATATTTTTAAACTTTTAGTTTAAAAATGATACAAACTAAACAGACTACAATAATTTTAGTCTTTACTTTACAGTTAAAATGTTTATTAAATAAATTCTAATGTTACAACTAATCGTGGATCCCTTTAAAACCACAAATATAACCAACATACAAGCCTAGTTTGTTGCTTCTGTCAGTGCGATAAGTGAAACCACAAACTCAGCCAAAAAAATAAAATAAATAAAAAAAACCATCCCCAATGAAACAAAATTCCTTAAAACTCCTTCAGTATCCAAGTGAAGTTGGAGTGCTTTGCATACAGCTTCACACCAAACCCTGGACTTTATATACTCACTGGCTCTGGRCTCTCTGTAGAAACCACAGCCTGAGTTTCTGCTTTTACCTGTGGCTCTACTGCTTGAGTCTGTTTCAGAGCAAGGACACACTGAGATGTAAGCCAGAGCTCTCGCTCTACAAACGGAGGGGATGTGATATATTTGAACAATCACAATCTCTTCATAAATGACTTACGGTTCCGTCCAGGTTGGCTGGAGATGAGCTACGAGGGCCCATCATGTCTGAAAGAGGAGGGAGATGGGCGTTAAAAGCAGGACGAGACCAACCTCTGAACTACAGGAAACACAGGAACTGTAAAATACAGTATAAATAAAAAAAATTGCAAACATACCCATTCCAGGGATGTGTTTGTTTTCAGGGTAACAACTGTGTGGATCCGACGGAGGACGAGGACCTGAGGAGAGAAGAGAAAATAAAATTGAAGATGACACCTGGACATGGTGTTTAACAAAACAAAAACTGTTAMAAAGTTTCAAACAAACTTTTTCATTCTTCTTGACTTGATTCTGCTTTTAAACACAGGAAAGTACATCTAAGGCTATGTTCACACTGTATGGTGCAGTATGAGGGCCATAATTACCTAATTTCCCTCTGGGATCAATAAAGTATTTTTGAATTGAATTGAATTGAATAATTAAGACTATTGCGCAACCAGCAGTCGCTACATTCTTGTAGCAGGAGGCTATATCTATTCCTAAACCAGCTATTGATACGATTAATGATAGGYCGCCACCGCTAACYGAGCAGCTGGACCCACTAACTCAGTGKTTCCCAAACTTTTTGTCTTCTGACCCACAAAATATCCATGGCTTAAACTTGTGACCCCAAATATTACTGGTCTGAGTACACGAACTTCATTAATAACCCTAAAAACACAGGCCTTTTGACAATATAAACAGTTTGTACACAAAT
>NW_013952531.1:1082944-1093504 GCF_001266775.1 Austrofundulus limnaeus | reverse complement strand
CCAGAGAGGCTAGCGACTAGCATGGATAAGCTGGCCTTAGCACCAGAGAGGCTAGCGACTAGCATGGATAAGCTGGCCTTAGCACCAGAGAGGCTGCAGTCCAAAACAGACGTTGCCATCCTATTTTTTTTTTTAGAGTCTGTCATCCAGGACATGGAAAATAAATAAACAAAAGACAAAGCAATGGGACTTCTGTAGCTAAAAACGTGTGAAGCTACAAGATTTAAACTGCACGACTAAAGTTTAGTGTCATTATCACTTGAACCGATCCGTGTACCCCCACCTCTCTGACGTAAAAGTCAGATGAAATGACGAGCTTTGAAAAACAGACATGTTTTTGATTTAGCACCACATACTGAAAAGACCTGGGTTAGATTTGTTGTTGATGAAAAAATATGGTTGAATAGAGGCAAAAAATAAAAAGAATTAAATCGTATTTGGGTGACATGTGCCAGCAGTGTGAAAGTAGCCTTAGAGCCTTTAATACACAGATGGTCAAACAAAAACAAAATAATGTTATTTTCAGTTCAACTGAAAGAAAAAATAAGACAAAGAGGAAGTAAGCACTGTGTGCAATATGCACAAATAAAAAATAAAGAATGAATGTCAAGGGGACAGAGCTGAAAAGAAATCAGGTGTGGAGACAAAAAGAGACTTTAAAAGAGCTGTAGAGAAGAGATGATGTCCAGCTTTGGTACAAACTGAAGGAGGTGAAGAGATCCACTTGGACTCACCATACGGGTCACTTCTTCGCCCGACTGGGGCTGAAGGAGGGCGCCTGGGACCCTCGATCATTATAGGAGGGGATGGAGCACCCCCACTCACAGGAGAGGGCCCGTATGAATCACCTGTTGCAATCAAACCACCCATTTATCAAAAGCACAAAACTCTCACTGCTGGCAACAAAACACAGTGTGGTGTCCTCGTCCCAGGCTCTCCAACAAGGTTCCTGTTTCAAAATAAAACGAGCGACACAACGGGGGGCGTCRGTGTGCTCTTACCTTGGCGGGGACCTGCAGGCTGACCGGAGTTCGGCCTGAAGAGAGGAGCGC
Source organism: Austrofundulus limnaeus (assembly GCF_001266775.1). NCBI lineage: Eukaryota > Metazoa > Chordata > Actinopteri > Cyprinodontiformes > Rivulidae > Austrofundulus > Austrofundulus limnaeus. The sequence goes on along the minus strand of NW_013952531.1, from coordinate 1,092,452 downwards.
GGCGCTCGTTAAGCTGTGAGGAGAGAACAGCTAACCTGAAAACAGACAGAAAACACAAACGGTACAACTCAGGCGAAGGAAAACAACCTGCTGGAAAGATTAAAACACTCAAATTGATTTAAAACATACATTAAATCACTCTTATGTGTGGATTTGAGTAATTTAAAGTTGTTTTGCAGCTTTTTGCTTGTAAAACCGTAAAGTTTGAAAGGAAAATGAAGATGAGAAAATTTAACATCASTTCTTTCAGGACAGTTTTGTGGGATAAATCTTGTGCCAGCAGGAATTAAATCTGAATTGCTCAGATTGAATCTGAATGTGCAGAATTTGAAATTGAATGCATTGGTTTGAAAATAAATTTCATTAAATTGAAACTAAATTTAAAGTTTTGAATTAATTTGCTTTGAAACTGTATTTTGGTTTATTAAAAATTCAGTTTGACTACTTTCACTTTCAGTTCCATAATTCAGATTTTTGTGTCACATCCTGGTCCTTGAGAAAGCCAGGCAGAGTAATCAAACACAGATCCACAGATTTATGTTTCACTTTGGTGAAGTTTCCCTTCTGGATGTAACAGAGTTGATGCAATCCACTGCAAAAGTGACAAAAACACACAAAGTTATTTTATTGTAGTGATTAATTTGACCTATATGTAGTGATATAGAAATATACCTAATTCCACACAAATAGTTTCCAGGTGAGAAGTTCCGGTTCTTGAAGTGGGCGTGGTGTATATAGGGGAGCTGCGGCGCTCATTCAGGAATGTGTCATCTTTGTTCTCCCACTGTGTGGCTTGCGTCTGGACTCTGGCAGCAGAAAGTAACAAATCGCTGGCTGGTGCATGTTGCGCTGATGTTCTGGTGGTAGGTGTTCTCTCTCTCTCTGCACTTTAGCTAATCTTGGTCAGAAAATCTAAACTGAAGTGTGATCATAGGTAAAACGCCACTGCGCTGCRTTCTCTTCTTCCTCGGTCTGCGAGTGTGTGCATGTTGTGTGGATTAGCAGGTAAGAAATTAACACTTATCTAAGCTCCAATTTCTTACTTTTATTTAAAATGGTGACACATATTTTTTATAGGTCCCCCACAGTTGAACCATTGCTGTTCTGTCTACATCCGTTTTCCGGATCTGTTCTGCTTTGCTCTGCTGCTGTCTACATTTATCTCCCGGATTTCGGCACAATTGTTTTTAAAGTTGGACTGCGGCGGCGTTATCCGCCCTCAGTAAAGCGGTGTTTGGGGTGTGGCATCGGCGTGCCCGTTTCATCTCCCGCTGTAGCGTGGCAGGGCCACGCCTGGACTTAATGTTAACTTGTATTGTCTGATTTTTATTTTTATTTTTTACTTTTGTTTACAGCCCTTTTTGTTTGTTCTAGTCGGGCTGATTTGTCCTTTTTTTTGATATTGTTATATTGGTTAATTGTTTGTTTTTTTTCTCTTTGTTTGCAGTCACTGAGGTCCGGTGGCGGTGTGATGACGGTGTCTTCCTCGTCTGTGTGCTGTGATTCTTGAGTTTGGGGTGTTTCACTGCATCTGGTGTTAAAGGTTTTATTTTGATTTACTGTGTTTGGTGGAGGTCGTCCCCATAGCGTCCTCTCCGGCCGGTAACCTCAGCTGCTGCAAGCTTTTTCTATTTTCTTCTGTTTTTGTTGATTTCTTTTTAGTTTCATTTTTAAAAAGAAATTGGTTTTAAGACAATTTTTAGAATAATTCAATAAATGTTTTTTATAAGTTAGAAACTGTCTCAGATGTTTTAATCCCTGCATAATTGAACCTGTGTGCCTTGAACAAGAGGTAATAATCTCTGGGTGAAATTCCCAGGGTGGCGTTGTTGAGCAACTTACTAAAATTAAACTTTCACAAAACCTGAGTTTCCATCTAGTGTCGCCACATATATGTAGAAAATGTTACATTTACATGACATCATGGATCAGTCAGCAGCAGCATCTGATCAACATGTGATCCATGATGTCATCATGTAAATTTAACATTTTCTACATATAGGTCAAATTAATCACTACAATAAAATAACTTTGTGTGTTTTTGTCACTTTTACAGTGGATTGCATCAACTCTGTTACATCCAGAAGGGAAACTTCACCAAAGTGAAACATAAATCTGTGGATCTGTGTTTGATTACTCTGCCTGGCTTTCTCAAGGACCAGGATGTGACACAAAMATCTGAATTATGGAACTGAAAGTGAAAGTAGTCAAACTGAATTTTYAATAAACCAAAATACAGTTTCAAAGCAAATTAATTCAAAACTTTAAAATTAGTTGCAATTTAGTGAAATTTATTTTCAAACCAATACATTCAATTTAAATTATACACATTCAGATTCAATCTGAGCAATTCAAATTCAGTTCCTGCTGACACAAAGTTTATCCCACACGTCTGATGGAGGTCGTGTTTAAAACAACTCAGACCAGCAGACTGAACCAGGACTCACTTTTCACGCAGTTTTGACGACTCAAGCTTCTCTTGACTGAGCGCCCGCTCTGCGTTACGAGCATTTACCTGCAAACAGGTAAAATTAGCGCAACAAAGGCCTATTTATTGCTAAACGTGAATAAATGATAAAACCTACCCAGTTGGAGTGAGTTTTGTTTTCCTGCTCTTTTATCTAAAAACAAAAACAAACAAAATTTTACACCAGATTTTCCCTGTTTTGCTGTTCCTAAATGAATGATTCGACTGCGACTCTACCTGCTCTTTATAGACGTCTTCGGTCTTCTTCATCTGCTCCTCCATCTCACTGATGCGCTGCCTTAAGATTTTCACCTGCTCCTCCGCTTCGAGAGCTTTACCTCCAACTTCAGACAGCAGGCTTTCTTTGCTGCGTCGCTCCAGCTCCTCCTTCGTTAACCTCCTGCGAGGCAATAAACACATTCCATTAAAGGAACAATAACCGTCTTACACCTCAGCAGAGTATTTCTGTGGAACGGAGACTTCTGCTTTTACTTACTGCTGCAGTGCGTTTTCCTTCTGCTGATACATTTCAACCATAATTTCATTTTTCTGCTGGAGGAGCTTGAACTGGTTTTCCACCTGGCTCTTCTCACTTTTTAGGGAACCGATTGCATGTTCCAGTTCCTGATGTTTCTCTGCAGCCAAACAAAGTCAAAGGTTTGTTAACATCACAATCCAAGAATTATTATTTATGTTTTTAAGAAGAAATCCTACTTTTAAATCTCTCTTTTTCACATTTAAACCCTTCAGTTTGGGTCTATATAAAGTGGAACTGCAAGGCTTTGGTCTGAATTCCTCCTTATTGCAACTCCACAAGCCCCGCCCCTTTTCTGAACTGCCTCTCAGATCAACTCGTTTTGAGGCTGTGTCTTTAAATCCAAAACGAGACTTTTCCCTTTTAACTCACCACACACGGCAGGAAGATCTGCTAAGCTCATCTTTACAGCATCACGATAATTCAATTCAAAAATACTTTATTGATCCCAGAGGGAAATTAGGCAATAATAATCTGAGCGTCCTTAAGATTGTCGGAAGGGCAAAAATCGTCAYGATTATCCTGACGTGTGAACCTGGCATTACATGTTGGAGCCAGAGTCTGACCCAGAACCAGAGGAGAATGAAGACCATTAAATTGTAGTTGGTGAGTCCAGACATTTAGACGTTCCGTCACAAATAATTTGACGAAATAGTTCAGAAAATGTCAGAGAATAGAGAAAACTGAACGGGTTGAAAAATATGACTCAAAACGCAGCACCGGGAGAAACTAAATTCAACTTCTCTGCACACAAAAAAATGTGTTTAACAGCTAAAAAAGTGGATTTAGCACAATATGTCCCCTTTAAAATGTTGTTTTTAGCAACAAATACCTTCTAATTCTTTCCTGGACTTCTCTTCATTAAGTAACTTGGTCATGAAGCGATCCCGCTCCTCTTCAACAACAGCAAGAGTGGTCTGGATCTGTAAAAACAAAACAGAAATTTGAATTTTATTTCAGCAGGACACAATCCTAAAACATAACGGCATTTATACACATCCAGTCATTTATTAGGGGTGCAACGATACAGAAAATTCACGATTCGCTTCGATACTTTAGTCTCACGGTTCGATATTTTTTTGACACAAAAAAAAAGAAATGTCCCTGCCCCTTTTAACTTGTAATTTATTTATATTAATTATGAACATTTGTTTAACCTCAAAAGTACAGTTTTTAAATTAAATGTTGCTGAAACAGCAAGTTTCTCAGTGGATCTGTGCTCAAAAATACAGCCTAGGTGGAGTAGTCGAACACAGATCCACTGATCCTTCAACACAGAGCATCTTCAGAAGACAAGTTGATAAAGTAAATTTTAAAAATCTGTATTGTTCGATACAAGTGTGTATTGAACATAAAGCACTGTTCGATACGGGTACATATATTGTTGCACCCCTATCATTTATGTGTGTTTAGTAAAACTGTAATGATTAAAAATAAGGTTGGGTAGGTCTTACCCTGGACACGTCCATCATCTGCCTGATTCTGCTTCTTATGACAGTCTTCTTATCTGTTAACCACACAGCAAGACCATCAGAAACTTTGCATTCAACAGCAAGATGTTACAAAAACAGAACAGAACGAGTTGTTTTTTTTTTTTTCCTGACTGATTGAAAAAATAAAAACTCACCAGTGGCTATTTCACCGTTTGCTAAAACTTTGGTTTCACCTTTCTGCAGATCGCAGGCGTCCAGATCAGCCAGGAGATCAGACAGCACCTATAAAAACCAACGTTTTGCCTGGGGTGACCAACGTTTTGCTTTTCCAATTCAAAAACAACGGGACAATTAAAAAGCCCGACCTCCAGATTGTGGTCTTTGAGAACCACGGAGTCCTCCAGCTCTTTTTGGGACTTTTGATAAACTTTAATCCTCTCGTTCAGCTCCTTGTGTTTTCCCTCCCAGTCCTTAATGGCCGCTTTCAGCTGCAAGAGACGTCCAAAGTCAGAGAAGAGCCTGGAGAAATCTTTACCACACAGGTTTTAGTGGTCAAACGAGCCCAACGTATCATCTTACAGTTTTGTTTTCTTCTTTTATAGCAGTGAATTCTTTCTGGAGACATTTTTGCTGAGCGTTTCGTGCATCTTCGCGAAWCTTGGCCTCGTCCAGGAGAACGGTGGTCTGCGACAAGAAAAGGTTTTTTTTATTTTGTGAGACAAACAGACGCTGTGAAGCTAATTCAGTGTAAAGGGCGTACCTTAGCCAATGTTTCTTGAATCTTTTTCCTGCTGAGCTGCAACTTCTCATTCGACTTCTCTAATATTTCAATCTGTCAACAAACGTTAGGCACTGTGAACCCCAGGAAAAAGAAAAAAAAAAACACAACAAAACCAATAAAAAGTTACCTTGTTTTTGTTTTCCAAAGTCATGGCACGCTCTTCTTCAAGCAGTTTTGCATATTTATTCTTTTCTTCAAAAATGTGTCCATTGACTTTTTCTGCTTCCGACACTTTGCTCTGTAAAATGATGAGAGATTAAAATGTCTGAACTCATGATTTGAGTTAACAGGTGAAACTGACGACAATATAATGAGTCACTAAACAGATTCCTTCAAGCTTACCTGCAAGTCTTGTATGGTTTTCATCCTACAACTGACAGTTTCTTTCGATTGTTTTTGGTTTTCTTTCAGCCTCTCGGTCTTGGAGAAAAAAAAGCAAATTAGTTTGTTTTATGTTAAACAGATTAAACATTAGATTTTCTCATGAAGCTCACCTGCTTCTGGAGTTCAGATATTTTGGTTAGAGCATCCGTCTTCTCTTTTTTGAGAGCCTGGATTTGAGCTTGGAGTTTCTTTTCATCCACTTTTTGTCACCCAAGGAGAAAAATAAACAATTATAGAGGCTTTACACAGTTTTACTCTGTAATAAAGTGCAGGTAAWAATAATAATAATAATAATTAAAACTCACCCAAGTACTCCTTCTTCTTAACCTGATATAAAATCCAACAAGTAACCATTAATGTGATAAATTATGAAGACAGTTTTAAATGATAGTTGCTGCATATTTATGTCATTTTTTCAGGCTGAACCTGAATGTTAATCAGTTCCAACATAGATACAGACCATGTCTTATAATTTAAATTTAAATTGAAAGAATATACTCAAGAACTGAAAAAGCAGCAACATCACAACACTTACAGCCAATACAGTCCTCCAGAAGAAGAGGGTGAAGGTCAGCACTCCGACCACAGCAGTGATGACAACAGCTGGCCAAGGACAGCCAAACAATGTTTCCCCTGGCTTCCACTCCTCCGGCAGCAAAGAAATCATCTGAAGAACAAAAAAAACAAGTTTGTATTTAAGAGTAAGAAGTTAAACAAACACCCCATGTCATTCTTTTAATGGACTGAATCTGAAAAACACAGGTAATAAAGAGGGACAAACGTAAATAAATAACATTAAAAAGTTACTTAAGAACCTCAAACCAAGTTTTCACCACAAACAAATTTTTCTTAGACTAAAGTTTAGTCTTTAGCCAAAGACCAATTCACCACAAGCAGGTCTTTACCCCAAACACATCATTACCTCATAATGTTATCACTTTACTAAGAGCATTACCAAAGATAAGCAAACAAAGGGAATAAAAAGTCAGTTCTATACAACATGAGTACAGCAAAAATAAATGTTTTTTTTTGTCATAAACCCCAACTAATCAAATCATACGTGGCAGTTAAATTACCATTTCCTGTAGAGCCCAACATCCTCTTTACAGCTGGTGCAATATTAGTCTAAATGTCCAAATTATTACTRCTGCAATCAAACTCAGAAAAGAAGTAATGCAATTAGAAGAAAGCAGTCTCATAAAAGATGTCAGAGGCTAGATGAAACATTTCTACAGCCAGCAACAGGTTTATAAAGTTAATTATTAAGCTGCAAAAACCTGCAGGTTTGTTTCTATTAGCCATATAACACGTCAGCAGGCCATGGCATCAGTAATCCTGAGCATCAAGGGTAGATTTAACACAATATTCACTTACATGTTGCATCTCCTTTAGAAAGAACACATACAGGTGTTCTGGKTCCGTCACAGCAGGTCTGGATAGTATCTCACTCTCCATGTTAAAAACAAGATGAATAAGCTAGCCGCTAATACAGATAGCTCGTTTGTTTACTGGTTAGCTAGCTTCAAAGTAGGCTACACGGCTAAGGTGGGCTGTGGCTTTAAAGTATTATCTGTCCGAAAGCTAATATTAAGCCCCTATAAACACTGCAAACATTAAAACAACCGAGGCAGATGCGGAGTAAGACACRACAACAACAGCTTGCTAAGTCAGCCGTCATTCACTACCGCGCCGCTACCAAAGCACAATAAACATTAGCTTAGCTTAGCTGTGAGCTAAAATATATCCAAGAAATTACTAAAAAACGAGAAGCAAAACAATAGTAATACTACGACAGGTAAAAGTCTATAATACGACGATGTTTCAGGAGATTTGTCTTYCTATATAAAGGTCCTCGGTTGTCAGACAACAGCCAGCTCAGCACCGGCTGTGTTGAACTTCAGCCGACACGGCGTAGTCCACTGGGGGCGGGCGGTGCGACGTTCAGGGGGAATCGGAAGTTCCCCTTTTAAAGAAAAAAACCATAGTAATGCTGTGATGCGTTCAAAAAAAAAAAAAAAATAGGACCGCACTAGACGCAAAATCTGTTGCAAAAGCACCACAAACCATAAAAGCAAGACTGTAACTGTATAACAGTTACAATTATTAGATAATAACAAAAATATCCACCATCTTTGAGCTATCACATTATTTACATTTAACTTGTAGTAACTTGACAGGATGTCCTCAAAGCAACATGGATAGAAGTTTCTGAATCTCCATATTGTGCCTAATGATGTTTTCATTACACTATAGGGATGAGGATAATTTTTTAAATCCTGCACCAATATTAAATTCCAAAAGAACATTTCAAACCATGCAAAATAACATCAAAATCATTTGATGATCTCAAGTATGAGGGAAGTTATTGATGTTTGTTTAGGTGAAATCAGCTCATATTTTCTTGCTGCAGTTCACAGCAGAACCAATGGGATCATTTCAACTTGTTCTTATCTATTTTTGCTCATAACTTACTTAGTTTTCAAGATATCGCCATGAAATTTTAGGAAAAGATTCACATTCTGGTTTTTGTAGGAAGCGTCTTGTATCCTAAAAACTAATCAAACTTAATAATAGCCAATGCAAATGTAGCAGAACGAGTATAAAATAATATTACAAGGCAAACTGCAGCATCACATCAACTTAATGTGTCTTAGAAAGCAAGGGAATTAAAACAATTTAAAAACCATGTGGACATGTGTTTTGTAAACAGAGCTCTTCAACCAATGACAGCGTGTTAAATGTGTCAGGTGACGAAGACGAGGGTCAACACACTTTGCTAACAAGCGCTATTCCAGGTTTAAAAAAAACATACTTTGACGTTTCAAATCATTATCAAATTTAGATCAAGGGCAGATAAAATAATCTTCATGACAGCTTATCTCTGTAAGGTTCACTAGAAAAACTCGGGTGATTTACTTCGATCCTAGTTTCAAAAAATTGTCTCTTCAAAACATCAACAAAAATTAAAAACTCGAAGACTAGGCTGTAGCTAACTACCTGACGTCAGCGCAGTTTGTCGAAATTTATAGAAATAATGAAGRAGGAGGAAATAACAAGCAAACGCACAGAGCAGCCTGGTAAAATCTGGTCACAGCAGTTTGGGAAGAAAATGGCAGCAGCTGCTGATGAAATGTCAACATCCCTATAAATTATATAAGGACATGTCATGTAAAACCCACTTTTTTAGCTGTTAAATAYATTTTGTTGTGTACTTGGAGTCTGTAGGAGTGCAGAATTTTTTTATTTAGTTTTCCTTGGTTCTGCAAATATATCATATTTTTGAGTCATCAAAAAAGGGGTGAAAGAAAGATTTGTGGGGTTGAAATAAGGAAGAATTCAGACCAAAGCAATGCAGTTCCACTATAGACCCCAAATGAATGATTGAAACGTGAAAAATGATTTAAAGCATGATATGTGTCCTTTGAGACAAGACCTCAGTTCAGCGCATGCCACTCAAAGAATACAAGTGAGTAGATATAATTGCAGACTTACCACAGTGCTCCACTCAGCAGTTTTGTTCTTCATTAGAGAGAAAATACACCCCATGTAAAAAACTCCATTTGTGAAAAATCCACTTTCATCCTTGTGTATTTCAGTCACAGTCTCCTCTGAGTCCACAGTGTCTTCTGGAAAAAAGTTTATATTGATTTAGATCAGATTGTGCATTTTGTATAGTATATACAGTGGGGAAAATAAATATTTAGTCAGTCACCAATTGTGCAAGTTCTCCCACTTAAAAAGATGAGAGAGGCCTGTAATTGACACCATAGGTAGACCTCAACTATGAAAGACAAAATGTGAAAAAAAAAATTGAGAAAATCATTTTGTCTGACTTTTAAAGAATTTTTTTGCAAATAATGGTGGAAAATAAGTATTTGGTCACCTACAAACAAGCAAGATTTCTGGCT
>NW_013952531.1:1077694-1081374 GCF_001266775.1 Austrofundulus limnaeus | reverse complement strand
TTAAACAAATGTTCATAATTAATTTAAATAAATTACAAGTTAAAAGGGGCATGGACATTTCTCTTTTTTGTATCGAAAAAAATATCGAACCGTGAGACTAAAGTGTCGAACCGAACCAAATCGTTTATTTTCTGTATCGTTGCAGCCCTAATATAAATAAATATATATATATAACCAACCTGAGACAGAGTGGTCAGTCTCAGCACCGAGGCTTGTGTCTGAGGGAGTTCTCAGGGTGGCTTCAGGAGGCGTTTGCTCCTCTTCTGATTCAGTGAGGCTTGGCTCATCGTCTTTGTTTACATCGAACTGTCTGACATTCACCTCCACACCAACATCAGGTTCAGCATCAACCTCCTCCTGAACCATCTGTTCCTCCTCAGTCTYTGCTGGTTCTTCTGTCTGATCTCTCACAGCCAGGCTGTCGTCGTGTCCAGTTCTGGGTGCGTCGCCCACCTTTTCTTCAACAACGTGGCCGATGTTTATTTGGACATTTGATAGGTCAACTGCAGCGCACAAACGTGGGGAAATAAAAACACACATTTAATTCAGACAACAATGCAGCAGCGTGTATCACCAGTCAAACGCATTTCTATAAAACTCTGCAAATCACAGAAAGACCAATTTTGCAACAGCACTAATTTCTGATATAGATAACCAAATTCAAAAAAGGAAAATGAAACCAACCGTCCATACTATCCAAAGACGTTTCTGCTAGAGGTGTGCTGTCGCTGACCGTCGAGTACTTTTGTCTCAGGCTGAAAGCAAGCTCCTGAAAGTCATCAAGTACTTCAGTTTCCTCATCCAAACTGCTTGYGTCTGYGTGAAAAACGTCTTCCCGTTTTGCTTCCTGTCCCTCAAGCATTTGCTCAATCTTGTCCAGGATGGAGTTTTCTGATGTCTCCAGGATGCTCTCGAGTGCATTTTCGATGTCCTGCGTGGACCCTGTGTGCGACGCACGGGTGGCCTGCAGCTCCGTGTCCAGGTCAGAAAACATGGCTTCGATTTTGTACAGGTTCTTCAGACCCAGAAGCCTCTGAACTCGATCCATGTTCTCTTCTGTGAAGTGTTCTCTTAACACAGTCAGTCTCATTATGTCGTCACCGTATTCTGGCTCTGGATCCGACTCGGTGGGCTGGGTAGCGTCGGGCGAGGGTTCCTCAGAGCGTAGGTCGTCCGGCTGTGAAATAAAAAGCGCATTCTCATCTTCAAGTAACTCTTCTTCTTTAGGTTCGTTTTGATCTTCGGTTTCTGCATCTGTTGTGTCCTCTTCCTCTGCTGTTTGGGGCTGAATCTCAGCTTCCTCTACAGGTGATCCTGTCTGGCTRCTATTACTTTCTGCTTCAACCGCTACGTTTTCCGGAATCTGATCAGGTAACCTGTCATCGTCTACATCCTCAACAACTTGTACATCTGAATCATTAGACTGCTTTTGCTCAGTGGACAGGGTTTGGGCTTTTTCGGTCGTAGCGTTTGCCACTTCTTGATCAATCAGATGTTTGTTTTCATCAAACGTCATGTCAAAAACCTGCTCTGTTACAACAAGACTGTCCTCTAGATCACCACGATCCCTGGTGATCTCTGAATCTTTGGACTCTTCTTCTATGTCCTCAAATGTTTCATGTGTTTCAATATCATCTTGAGGTAGGTTTACATCATCATCTGGTACAGATTTAACACTCCTGTCTATTTCATGGTGCATCTGTTCATCCGTTGGTTTTAATGTCTCGTGCAAAGCTTCCTTTTGTCTGATTACGTCTTCAACATGCTCATGTTCACCATCAAGCAGGGGTTTTTCATCGTCGCTGTTGGTTTCTTTAATATATTCCTCCACAGTGATGGAATGAGAGGCACCTTCGGGAACATTTATGTCCTCTGTGGCATTCTGAGAATCTGAGAAAAGCRGTTCTTTCTCCATTTTCCCTACACTTGGTTGGGCTTCTGCTTCGGCGTCTTCRATCTTATCGTCGTCGTCTTCTTCGTCTGAACTCACGTCTTCCGTTGTGGCCTCGCTTCCTGTTACGACCGAAAACACCTTTGTCCACAAGTTTCTATCCTCCATTGCATTCTGTTTATCATCCTGAGCTGTTGGAGGGCCTTCCTGCTTTACGACACCATCCATCGCTGGAGCATCCGGGGTTTCTTCGGAAAACGGCAGCAGCGGAATTCCTTCTTTTCTTTCTGTGACGACATCTTTAAGCTCCGCCTCCTCTTCCACGTCCTCTACGTGCGGAGTGACTTTTGTGGTGGTCTCTTCATCGGTGACAACGGCATCGAAGGTTGCTCCAAGTGACGTTTTTACATCTGGGATCTGCTCTACCATCGAAACGGACGCCCGTTCATTAAAAACATCCCCTTCGGGCAAAGGTTCCTCTTCAGATGAGGCAGGCCCGTCGTCTTTGGTTTCGCTTTTTTCAGACACGTTTTCCAAAGCAGACTCAACTTTTCCTCCTTCTGTAAAGTCAGGCACAACGTCTGAATCAGACTCTAAATCTTTTACTGAAGGTGGGTCAATGGAAGTGTTTAAATCAAGTTTAAGTAAAGAGGCACTTGGATCTACAGGAACTTTATCAAGATCCCTTGCATTTTCAGGATGCTCGGTGTGCTTTTCACTCTCAGTCATTTTCTCTCCTGATGGCTGTGTTTTTGTCTCTGCTTCCTGGATTTGGACATTTGCTTGTTGGGTATTATTGGTTTGTTGGGTATTACTATCATTCTTCTCCTCCACCAATGAGCCTAAAAGCAGATCTACATCGTAAGTGTTGAACTTGTCAAATCCAGTTTCGAAACAGACAAAATCTGTTTCCTAAGAATGAGACAAAAATAGTGGAAATTACCATCATATTCATGGCTGTTACATTTACAAGCTGTATTATTGTCATATGTGAAAAGCTTCACAGCAGGGCTGAATAGAGTATCAGTTTCTCATACCTCTGCAGGAACTTCAAGTTCTCTGTTGGTATAATTGTGGTTTACTGTGAGAAGCTCCTTTGGGAAATAGCCAAAACTGCTCCCGACCTTTCAACAAGAGATCGTGTCGATTAGTCAAAGAACACAAGACAATCCAGATGAAAAATATAGCAAACATGTTTACACTTAAGTATACTTACACTTCCTGCCCATAAGTCCGCCCTTCTTCCAGACAGTTTGTAGTAAACATATACTGTTTCAGATTTCTTGAATGAAAGGAACCTACAATCAGGTCCTGAGAAATCGTTCACAGCTTTTCCCCGACATAGGAGCACTGGAAAAACAAAATGATTCTCATTATTGCTGGTTATTCCATGTAAAATAACCTCATATAAATCATTTAAAAACAAAAATAGCTAAATCCATTGCTGTATTATACAAAGTAAAGGACGTATTTAATGATAAAGCACTTTTTTTGTTGTATAATGTGACAATAGTCCCACACTTAACCTACTGTATTAATGTTTGGAGGAAAGCATGCAAAACAATTACAATTCCCATTTTTGTTTTACAGAAAAGAGCAGTAAGGATTATTACCAGAAAGAATTACAGACATTAAACAAATTCATTATTCCATCAGTTGAAGTTAGTGAAGTTCTATGATTTGGTTGATTATAATATTTTGTTACTTATGTATCGGGCTCATAAAAACACCTTACCTTCAAACATCCAATTACATTTTTATTAAAAGAGAAAGTTTTTATAATCTCAAG
>NW_013952531.1:1071404-1076689 GCF_001266775.1 Austrofundulus limnaeus | reverse complement strand
CTTTGGTTCCCAAAGTTGGGCTTGGGACCCAATTGTGGGTCATGAAGCACCTTGGATAATCTCCAGAAATCAACAAAATAAAATAAAATAATTGGTGACGTGATATTTTCCCTATAATTATTACAAAAACAAAAAATAAGTATAAATGAGTATTTATATTTGTGTACAACCTGTTTAGATTGTCAAAAAGCCTGTGTTTTTAGGGTTATTAACAAAGTTCGTGTACTCAGACTAGTAATATTTGTGGTCCAAAGTTTTTGCCATGAATACTTTGTGGGTCAGAAGATAAAAAGTTTGGGAACCACTGGTCTAGCCTGAAATTACGAAACAGATAATTTGGCAATATTTGTTCCTCACCTGCTTCACTAAATAGGAGATTTGACGCAGCAAACAGAATAAAAGGCTGCATCTTTGCAGTGTGCATGACATGTCAACAGTAAAAAAAAAAGCCAGTCACATCCTGAGGCTGTTCAGATGTTTACATAAGAAATTGAGAAGCAAAGCAGCTCCTGGCCTTTTCATGCTGCAGTGACTTGRCTTTATAAAATGTCTGATTTGTCCGATTTTTATGGCTTTACGATGCAAAGCAGCTTTCCCTTTCTGATAAATACCTTATCACTACAGGAGATAACATTTATTACCCATTAAGATATATCTAGTGTAAAATCTGCCTTAGCTTGTTGTCAAATGCTTAATTTCTTTAATGTTAATTGATAAAGTATGATGTTTACAATATTACGTTAACAGTCAGGGTGATTTTGGTGTAAAATTGTGTGAATTTTCCCTGCTGAGCATTACTGTTAGCTAACGAAGCCGGCCGGTGGCTAATGTGATGCTAACATTAGCTTTTGCTTTCATCCAGGCAGCGAAGCAGGCCGGAGCTTCCAGAAAGCCTGACAAAACGGTCAAACAAATATTTAAGAAAGAAAATAATAATAATTAAACTATAGTTTGCTTGTTTTCCACTGTGTGTCGCACAATTAAACGCCCCCGGAATAAAAAAGGCAGTCAAGGTCGCAAATATCGACTGGCAACAAGTCAAGAGATAAGGCGCAGTTTAGCTGCGAGTATCGGAATCGGATGGGATGGAAGTGGGGGAGACACATCCCTGGATCCCCCCCACCCCTGAGCAGAGAAGCAGGGAAACTTACTGCTGCACTCCGTGTCGGCGCATCTTTTAAAGTCGGAGAACCTCCKCTCCATGGCCGTGTTCGACACGAAGTTAAATAAAAGTAACAAAAAGCCCTGCAGGTAGAAATGTTTCGCTGCCATGCTGGCAGTTTCTGTAGCCTGGCTTCTGGACCCCGCCGCTGGGAGCATGAGCAGCAGGAGCCGACACGTCAGCACTTCAGATCCGGCTGGGTGGAGTGCAGGCTCGGGTAGCTTTCTGAAGGAAGGATGGGTTTCAGTTCGGCTGCTTCAGTGTGACTGAGGATAAACACATTTATTAGCATGTGTACTACTGCAGACTAYAAAAATATCTGAAGAAATAATGAAGCTACTGCTCAGATATATTATCTACAAAAACATTTGATGCATAAACTAAAAAGAAGTGCAAAAAAGAGTTGTAATGTAACGAAGTACAAATACTTTGTTACTGTACTTAGTAGATTTTTTTAGTGTCTGTACTTGAGTAATTATTTTTCAGCTTATTTTTACTTCTACTCCTTACATTTTTACACAATTTGTACTTTATTTGTACCTTACATTTTTAAAGGGATCCCCGATTAGTTGCAACATTAGACTTTATTTGATAAACATATATTTTAACTCTAAATAAAGACTGTAAAAATACTGTAGGCTGTTTAGTTTTGAAAAATTTTAAAACAGTTTAACACGGATGGAGCCATTTTATTTACACGCAAAGCATTCTGGGTAAATGATGATGTGGACAGAGCTGCTTCATGGAAGAAGAACCTCAGCTTAGCCTGTTAGCCTTCGCGCTAGCGCCGATGCTATATTGTCTTATATGTATTAGCTTGGTGCTAGTGTGACAAACAAGCTAAACTGAGGTCCTCCATCCATATTTTCAGTTACAGCTGAGTCATTTTTGTGTTCTCCTCTCTGTCATGTGGATGGAGGACCTCAGTGACGAGAGGAGAATGTGTAGCGCTGAGCTAATACATATATATGGTGATAGCATCGGGGCTAACGCTAAAGCTAACAGGCTAAGCTGAGGTTGTTCTTCCATGAAGCAGCTCTGTTGTCCTCCATCCATATTTTCAGTTCCAGGCTGAGTCATTTCTACCTTCTCCTCTCTGTCAACGCTCTCTGGTTTCATTTAAAAGAGTCAATCGTCAGATATTGTCCAAGATTAACCTTCAGGGTGGATATAGCTTGCTAGCAGCCTCGCACCGAGGACCTATCCACGTCATCATTTACCCAGAATGCTTTGTGTGGAAATAAAATGGCTCCGTCTGTGTTAAAATATATTTTTAAACTTTTAGTTTAAAAATGATAAAAACTAAACATCCTGCAGTATTTTTATTCTTTATTTTACAGTTAAAATATATTTTTTATCAAATAAAGTATAATGTTACAACTAATCAGGGATCCCTTTAAAAAGGATAAGAAGTAGAAAGTAATTTCTCCTATTTCATTTCGGCTTGTTATTGTTGAAAAATAAATACTGTCCTGAAAAATTGTGGCTCCTGGATAGAGTGAATTTAATTGTGGTTGGATGAGAAATATAATATATACCATTCTGAAACTGTATTTAGTTTTGCTCACAATCCATCAAAGTTGCAAGCCTTTAGAAAAAATATTTTTTGAAGATTTTCCAAAATACATTTATTATTACCTCCCAATAAAATGTAACTGTTAATTTTTACTCAGTACTTTTACTTTTGTTACTTAATTATGTCAGAAATTCACTTTTGACACTTAAGTACAAAATAAATCAGATACTTTAAGACTTTTACTCAAGTGATATTCTAAGAGTGACTTTAACTTTCACCAAAGTCATTTTATGATACGATACTTGTACTTTTACTCAAGTATTACTTTCAGGTACTGTATACAACACTGAAAAAAATAAAAAATAAAGCTGCTGCGAGTAGCTCACTGGGTTAAAAAAAGATGCAGATGGGAAAGTAAACTTAAACAATTGCTGTGCAAAAACTGTAAGTCAGATTTTCAAATTTCTTGAACCGTTTGGGATACAAAGCGCTGAAAGTCACATTATTTTAATGTTTCTGACTCTTGTTTATCCTGTTTGATAAACAAACTGTTAAAGTTCTAGGACATTGTTCCATTATGGGCTTTGTCGTTTGGTGTAGTATTTGCGAAGTATTTTGTTTGTTGCCAGTAAGGGAGTAAATTTGGAACAAAATAGTCTTTTTTATTTAAGAAATATAACATTAACAAAAAAAAAGGACATTCTCATAAACAAAAATCAGTAACTTACATTTGCATTTAGAGCATAACTCCCACAACAAAATAAAACAAGAACAATAACATTTGCTTTTGTTTGCAGGCAAAATATAGAGTTTGGTGAATTTTAATGTCATCCACAGCAAAACCACGGGAGTATTTTTTTTCTGCAAAGGTCACTAAGAAAAAAAAAAGGTGTATGGATCAATCCAGTTAGGASAGGGTTAAAAGTCCTGAGCGCTCAGTTCCGCCTCTTCCGGTGTTGAGCCAAGGTTAGTCATCTTCAAAAAAAAGTGTTAATCTCGTGAGCGCGCACAAAKCCGGACACACAGATATAAATGACTCCATCGACTTCAACCAAATAAAACTCAGAATAGTTAATGACAGTAGTTCACGTTTGAATGTATTGCGTGCGTGTGGTTTGGGTGCACTTTTTCTGCTGTGTGCGCGCTCCTGAGACAGGAAGTACAATTCTTTCGTGGGTACTTCCTTTGGTGTAACACCTGTCCAAACAGCGTCGCTGCAGCTTCACTTCCTTTCCGGCAGCATGGACTTTACAAACGAACAACAATATCCTGTAAATGTTAAAATATCGTCAGGAATTTAAAGTCCATTAGCTGTTTTTTTTTTTTTTTTTAGACCTTAGCTCGTGGGAATTGGTAGCCTTGTTTGCTAGTTTTTAAAAACCTTCAGAAACATATTTACAGCCGAGTGACAAGTAAGTTGTTTAACTTCTAACTCTATTTTGAGCCATATTGATTTATTTTTAAATAATATATATATAGTTTTAATTAAAAAAAGATAAATTTGCCAGAAGTGATTAATTGAAAACTATGCTAATAAAGCTAACTACTAGCTTGCAAGTTAGCATCACATGGAATTTCGGTCTCATTTTTATGTACTTATATCACAAATATTTTCTTCTAATTCATTGGTCCCTAAAGTTCCCACTGTGGATTATAAAACACCAAAACTTCTCACATAATTTTTCATAACTTTTACAAAAGATGAAAACAGTAATAATTTGAAAACTGATTTGCTGGTTGTGACTGTTTCTTGTCATTACGTCCTTGTTTATGAAAGTTATTAGTAATATTTTACATAATCCAGTGATGGTTGCGAGTCTCAAGACAGTCACTGATATTTGGTGGTTTAAAAGATAAAACGTTTAGTAACCACAGCTATCTAAATTCATCAAAACAAACAGCAGCTAAAAGAGTTATAAACCTTAAAAAAGGGTAAATTAATTCGTAATATTTTGCAAGAATCAAAACTGATTGTTATTCTTGCATAATGAAAATCTAAATCCAACAGAAATGCAGAATATGGATGACTTGGACAAAGAGCTGGAGGTGCACAGGGACGTGGACGAGGACAGTGACTCCTCAGACAACAGCTCTAAAAAAGGACAAAAAGCGAAGCTTCCTTTGGTTAAACATCTGTACGTAGGTGAGAAGCACGTTTCTCTTTGTTTATGCAAAAACACGTTTTAAAATGAGGCTTTTTATTTGTTTGGGTGGACAAATGGTGTATGAGCAGCTGCATCCTGGGGGTCTGTTTGATTGCTGAATACACCCCCAGCATGCAGGCTGTCTGTGTTTTTAGAAATATACTCCATACTTTTTACACCCTTGTTCTGATTCATCTAAAAATTTTAGAGTCGCGCAATGAAACTGGCTTTCTGCAGTCGTGCAGAAAGTGTTTGGAGCAAATCAGAGAAGCCATGCTGCATCACAGATGGGAGGAGGCAGCGGAGTTCATGGCGTGCTACTGTCAAGTCCTTGAGCATAAAAAGAACAGCACAGCACAGAGAGAGGTGAGATTATTATTATTATTATTATTCAGTTTAATGTTTAGCTGCAAAAGCAATTGCTTCCTTGAACACACAAGATACAACACAAAGAGTTAAAATA
>NW_013952531.1:1058571-1071282 GCF_001266775.1 Austrofundulus limnaeus | reverse complement strand
GTCTGTCGCTTATGAAAACTTGTAGTGACACAGCTTTGCTCTGCAGATCTACACATATGTGACCCGTCACATCAAAATGAGGATTAAGTCCAAAAGTGGAATGTGGAAAAATAGGCACATATATGGTTTTGATTTAATCGTGTGCAAAAATTGCATTTTGTCAAAATATAATGAATAAATGCCTTATCATTTTGAAGCATTTTTTGAGCAGTAGCAATAAAAAACCTGATTTTGAGGAAAAATTACTTAAAATTTTGAATTTTTCCATGTGAGCTAGCAATGTTTTTGTTTCTTTCTACCTGGGAAATCTTAATACACAAATACTATTTGAGGTTTCGTCTTTATATTAACATAAAAAATTACTCAAATTTACATAAAATTAGGATTCAGACCAAACAGTACTGTGTTATTGTAACCAACAAGACAATTAAATCATATCTCTGGATAAACTTATGAAATCAGGATGAACCAGGTATCAAAATGTAGCTTTTAAAGCAGGAAAATGAAAATATAGTTAGGCCATTTTGAACAAGTTTGACTTAATCCTCATTTTGATATGATGGGTCACAAATTATGAGGTATGTCAACACTTCAGCGATGTACTTTATGAACTAATAATTTTGACTCCAGCTTGTTTGGAGGATGAGCACTGAGATCCTTCACCACCATCCCAACTCAACAGGGGTCGACTACAACAGCGTCTATGAACGAATGAAGCACTCGGGTGTTAAACTTTACCTGATGGTATGTTGGTTCAAGCCCGGTGCAGTTCTTTTTGTTTTGCTGAAACTTTTTGTTACAATGCCCTTTTGTTTTTAATTTAAATAAAGATTTGCCTGGAGCATTCCTTCCACCTGATGCTCCACGGTCAGATTGAAGAAGCGAAGCAACAGCTGTCTGTCGCAGAAAGCTGGCGTTACGGGAAGGTGTCCAACGCTCAGCTTCAGAGGACCAAATTGATCCAGGCCTACAGGAGCTTGTTGGATTATATCATGTGGTGGGAGAAAATGTCTAACCTTTCCAAAACCGGTAAGGCAAAACACAAATGGCATCTATTTASCTTTTTAACAGAGCATTAACCTTTGTGTGATATTACACTGCCCCCTAAAGGATAGAAAAGGTAACTGCAGGTGTAATAAACCRTCTAGGCCATGGGTGTCCAAACATTTTGTCACATKGGCCAAAATCATAAAGTCAGAAGGACTTGAGGGCCAAAAATATTTTTCTGTTACCTGCTCAACAATAAACTAAGCATTGAATACTTTAATTAAACAAASAAAGYAGTCAGATTTATTGCTGGAAAWGGATGYATAAATTAATCTAGATCCAGAACTTTAAAAGTGTTTTGCAGGTTTCYCTTATTAAAAGAAAATTTCTAGGTTTMATTTGGGRAAAAAATAASCCAAYTTAGTCAATTCTGATCAATAAAATCAGGATTTAGATCACTCTTTCATTAGAAAATGCTTGCTGCGTTCAGACAAATTTAATGAAATAATTAAAAGCAGACTGGAGTGCAGCAAAATCAGCTTTTCAGTAGAAGTCACTAGATAGATGTGGAAAAAGCTAAGAGCCTGGTTGTTTAAAGACAAACAATTGGTTTTATTGCCAATATTTTTTGTTATAAGATTTTACTTTTTGATAAATTTGTCCTAATAATTAATAGAAAGTTTCCATCTACATCAAACACCTGTGCCAGGGGGGACAAATTTGTAAACAAATTAGTATAATTTTAGAACTGAAGTCAGGGGCCACATAAAATCGAATTCAAGGGCCACATTTTTGGACATCCCTGACCTAGTCTGACTTTATGACATAAGTCTCGTTACGTGATGCCTGTTTTCAGACTGTTTCGACCCAGACTACCAGGGCATCCACACTTACTTCCGACAAGCTTCTGTGAATCTTCAGGACATTTTGAAAAACCCAGGAGTCTGGGATCCTTTCATTTTGAGCTACATTGAGGTAAACATTCACATTTTAGTTGTTTATATCTGAAGTGTGGGTTTTCTGTACAACTGTTGATTTGTGTAACCTTCACTCAACAGAACCTGGGGTTTGTTGGTGTAAAAACCGAGCATCTCACTTGTGTCCTCTGTRTACAGGATTGATATGAATTGATCATGAACTTGATTGGAGAACTTTTCTCACACAGTAATAGTCAGTTATTTTGGACACAAATACTAGCTTTCTGCACTATAATGAACCTGTTTATCATCATATTAACAGTCTTTGTCTCAAGTTGTTGTATCCATCATTAACTTTTATCTCTTTCACATGTARCTCTTCTTTTATGCAGGTTATAATGAGTTTACTGACCTGTCCCTGCATTATCTTACCGTGGTTTTATGTTGGCAGATGTTAGAGTTTTATGGGGATCACGAAGAGGCTCTTAAAGTCCTGAATAACTACGCATTCGACAACAGTTTTCCACCCAATCCCAACGCACACGTGTACATATACCAGTATTTAAAGAGGCACGATGCTCCAGAGAAGAAGCTGATGAAAGTCTTAAAGGTAAAACAGTAACGTTTGTATGTTTCCATATTAGTTGGAGCTTGTATCTGCCACATGTTAAAAACAGGACTTTATTATTATTATTTTTTTGTTTGTTTGTTTTAGAACATCCAGGTTTTAGTTCCAAGCCATGAGTTGATGTTGGAGTACAGCTCCCTCCTGCTTCAGTCAGGTTAAAGTTTTCACTAATGATTATGTTAAATAAAATATACAAAATTATTTTTTTAGCCAAATAATTTGCGGTGTTGCCTCCCAAATGCTAATTTTTCTACATTAATGTTTATTGTTGTTTTAAGAGAAAACAAGCGACACTCAGAAAGCTTTAAAAGTCCTCCTTGAGATGCTTGACTTCGGCTGCTGGAGGAGCARCCTGGACGTGTGGAAGTGTTTACAGGCCGTAATTCATGACCTGCAATTACAGTGTGTATAGCTTCTTAGAAATATTAATAATTTTAATACCATAATTAATATTCATATATTTCCCCTCAAACATTTAACCGGCCACTTCTGGTTTTCCTGTGACATAGTAAAGCCCGTTTTGTGGGTCTGCTTTTATTTTGAAACAGGGACGACTGGGAGAGCGTTGTCTGGGGACTCATGGAGGCGAGACGAGAATTTTGGCCCGCGATGCATTTCACCAGCTTCCACGCCGCGACAGACTCCGAGGAGAACCCTGAACTTTTGAACGTAAAGGCATCGCTCACAAAAATCCTTTGCCCAGGTCAGTGGATTTAAAGTTTTAGATAAAGTTCTTGTGTGGACTGCTTTTGATTGGGATGCTTGTTGGGGGTGAGGCTCAGCTACTACCACACCAAAATGTCACTTAATATCTTTTTTATTAAAAAAAAAATCACAGAAATTTAGCAGTTTTTAGATTTTCTATAGTTGATCTAATTTTTTTTAATAAAACCAAATTTATATTTATTGCAGCATCTAGTTTACCACTGACTGGTTTATCGTTTATATATTTTTATATTTGTTTATTCAATTTATTTTATTCGTAAAAACAAAACAATCTATATACAGTAAGATAAAAAGTAAATTATGCCGTGAATGAAAAGGAAGCAGAGTGAAGAAAGAATATTATCGTATCTGCCTCTTATTTTATGTGTTTTTTTTGTTTTTAAGGTACGTTTAAAAAAGCATGTAAGAGTTTGTGTGAATATTTAACCATTTTACTAGTCTGACACTTGAAAAAATGTTCATGTTTATTTTTAGATCCTCTATATTTGTTTATTTCTCTTTTTAGATCAAACTCTGAGGTACACCGCAGAGCAGTCAGTGGATGGAGAACAGAGTCAGAGACATTAAACTGTTTTGTCTGTGAGTAAAAACAATTTCAGTCTGTGTCTGAGGTTGTTTAATAAAATATTCTGCACTGTAAAAACTGTTATTTTTGAGGAACAGTGCCTTGAGGTGTTGTTAGCATTTTGCCACCAGGTGGCGCTCTTGTTCTGTAGTTCTGAGGAGCAGCAGAGACGTAGTGGAAATCTGTCAGGATTTTTTCTTTCTTTCTGTTTTAATAAGAGCTGAATGTTACATGTTTGTTGGTTTGAGGCGTTTTATCGTCAGTAAATTTTATTTACGTCTCAAACTGAATATTTTTGTTTTGAATTTACATGAAGTAAAAAGAAAACGAAGCAGCACCTTGTTCATTTTATTCAGACTCAGTTTCAGTCTTCTGTTCAGACGGGTGATAAGAGTCAGTTATTTATAAGACTCTGTCAACGCAGCTGCAGCAAGGAGGCTCGTCATTTTTTATGTCTTTTTATTTATTCTCTGGAAGAAGAGTTATGTTTGTGGACACTTCTAACATCTCGACCCCGGCCTTCAAACTCGGGGCTCGTTTGCACGCAGCCGTCAAATAAAGCCTCGCRTCCAGTGTTGCGCCTGTTTTAACAGGAGGAAGGGTCGGCGATGGTTGAGTTTCGGCTCTCCGCAGCGTTTGCTTTGCAGCGGCTCAGTCAGCCATGCTGGATGTGTTGCTTTGCAGTCGTTACGTAAACCAAAGCCCGAAGCGTTCGCCCGACAACAGAAGCAGCTGGAGAAGACATCTGGGAAAACACAACACATGTCCTGTCTTTGAAAATTCAGAACTCTGGGAGCAACGAGGAGGATGGAGTCAGGAGCTGTTTTGTTGGTCCTGCTTAGGTTTTTTTTGTTTTTTTTTTATCAGGGCACTTCTGAGTTCAGTTAATCCTCTACAAAGATGTTCCCAGTCGAGTCAGGCTGCTGTTGAGTTGCTCGTTTGAAGGGTTTTCTATTTATTTTTTTCTCAAAACTTGAACCGTTGAAGACACTCAGTCACAGTTTTATTCCTGGGAGACATTTTGAAACGACTCGATTGTTATTTATTAATTAAACTTTAAGAAAAGGAGCTGATTGGATTGGGTTTTATGTTCTCCTCGACCTCGGCCGGCAGACAAACCGTCTGACATTAGGGGTTGATGTAATCGCCCGTTCGAGATCACCRAAAGTTGTGAACAATAGAAGTGTCCCCAGTGACCCGTGTTGCTTCCTGAAGCAGCTGCTTGGATCTGAGGGCAGGTTGTCGGATGTTTAACAACAGCGTTGATGAAACCTGCAGGTTTCTTTCTATCTTTAGCTTCCAAACATCGATTAAAACAAGAAACACCAGCTTTATTCAAATCATTAGTCATAATGATTGCTGATTAGAAACATCTGACTTTGATTCATGAGTGGTAAAAGGTTTCCTCCTATTAATGTCTCCATGTGTGAGGAATTAGGCTATGAAAATGTAAAAACTGCAATTACATCGAAACTAAGAATCGAAATTAAAAAATTCTAATGTTTCCGATAGGGGTGTAAGAAAATATCGATACACTGAAATATCGCGATATTTCATTTCCCGGTACTGTATCGATATTCTAAAGCCCTGTATCGATTTTTTAATTAAGGTTTAAAATGTCAATTTTCCTGCCAGCCGTTCATTTTTATGTTGTAGTTCAGCCTCTGACCACTAGTTGGCAGCAGTGAGCCAGACATTTGGCTCGCTATTGTTAAGTGTTGGGTGACCATATTGTAAATTAATATTAAAAACTAAAAGCTGCAAAATATATATTTTCAAACTATTTATTGTCARATTTAGTCTAATAATTGAAAACATGGATGAAATAAGAAATATGAAACAAATAAAATAAAACACATACAAAGCAGAACACAGCTAAATGTATCAAAAGTATGTCTATGTAATATTATAATTATCTGAGACAATGAATTTTGGTTTTTCATTTTTTTTCCTCTAAGAGGTTTTTATTTAATAGAATTTTTGGACAAAAAAATTGCAATATATCGGGATATATCGTATCGTGACCCCTCTGTCATGATATGTATCGTATCACCAAATTCTTGCCAATACACAGCCCTAGTTTCTGAGTGAATATAAACGTTAATCCAATCGATGCTCGATGTCCAGTCCCACGCGTGAAAGTATTTTTGGAATTTATTTCCTGGAAAAAAAGAAATTATATAAGTGTTAATGATTCATAGTTCCTTTTGGGGAACGGATTAACTCATCAGCCAGCCGACCAATGTCGGATTAAAATGATAAGGCTCCTGGACATCACCAGTTCAACTTGGTGTGAAACAAGTTGGAGGAAGTGGTTCCTCTKTTTTGTTTTTGCTTCCATGTGACGGCTCCACTGGTTCCACGAGTTTGATCAGTCAGTGTGAAGCTGTGATGTAAGTTCCCTCAAAGATGGAAATCCACGTTAAGAGTTACTGTAAACCATATCAGAAAAATACCTGAAAACTTTAACCCCCAGTCTAACCCGCAGAGAAACATCTTCAGCCGGTCCTCCCTGTGAACGGACAAGTTTTACTGTGAAAGTGTTGAGATTAGACGAATAATCTATAACTTGAGTTGTTACAGCAAAAAGAAACATAACATTAGCTAGGAGCAAAAAGTAGCAAAAGCCTTGCTCAAAACGCCTGTGACGTGAAATATTTGTAAAAACATGAATGCATTTTTGGAAAGATAACATTGAAAACATAATGCAAAACAAATTTCACGCCCCTGAGATGAACGGTTGTTGAGATGTTTGCTTGTGAGGAAACAGGAAGTGATGTCAAAGGGGAACGTCTGCATGTGAACAGTGCGTTGTTACAACACAGACTGTGGAGAAGAATCTGATGTTTCTTTAGATTATTCTGAGTCTATCAGAGAGATGAAGAAGAGTCAGAGTTCAAATAATATAAACAAAAACCAGAGTTTATTTTATTGAAGAGTTCCCCTTTGATGTCACTTCCTGTTGCACTTTACCTTTGCTAATTCCAAAACGAAATAGGCCAGTTATGTGGCAAAATAGGTAAAATCATGTGCATTATGCCAATTTTCTTAAGTATAAAGATGTTTTCTTTGAGTCTTTGTATTTGAAGGACAGGCATGTCACAGGTGCTTTAAAGCTAAAAGTAATACAGGCTAATTAAAAGTAGCAAAAAGCTACCTAGAGGCTAGCTAGAAGCTAAATGTAGAAAACAGGATAGCTAAACTAGCTGAACGGTTGGCAAAAAGTAAAAGCAGCATAAAGCTAGTTTTATAGTTAAAGAGGATATTTCTGAAGGAATTGAAGACATTTTAAATATTTGTTTACAATTAAAAAAACATAGTTCCCATCTTTTGAAGAAGCTGAACACTTTAATATTTGAACAYGTAAATTAGTAGTTGCAACGTTTTAATTTAAAACCTGACCTGCGAGAACAGTCACGTGTTCCTTTGCTCTGTGCAGGTGACATTAAGCTCTCCATCCTCTCAAAGTCCTGCTCGGCTGCTCTGTAAGGGTCCGAGGATTTGAAACCTAAAATCAGGCCTTTCCCACAGCAACGTCGTGCAAGATCTCCGGAGCTCTGCAAGACATCTGAAGCGTGCTGGGATAGAAAATAGGAGGGGAAGTGTGATAATCCAGCCGTGCAATTTGGACTTAACATGCCCAAGTGTTCAGCAGTGCTGCAAGCCTCGAGCGGGACGGAGATAAAACAGGAAAATACAAGGCTGGAGTCAAAGCTGCAGCTCAAAACACCACCCAAGATCAAACTAAGAAATAAAAGGGAATTTTACAAAGTGAACGAATGGAAAATCCTGCTTTAATTAAATGGCTTCGGAGCAGAACGACCAGAAAGTAATGGAGTGTTTTTTTTAAACATGATAACCAAAGTGTTACAATAGTGACAGCTACTGAGACAAACTGCTGGAGGGGAGCTGATTCGTGTGAAGATGAAAAAAAAAAGTTATCCCAAAATATCTTTTCCATTCTGCCCTGTGATTTTGAAAGTGACAACTGCGATACCTTTGTTCTCAGAGTGCAGCTGTAAAAAATAATAAAAAAAGCTTTCAATAATAGAAGAATAGGAAGTGTGTGAGCTGGTTTCTGCTCAGCTGTGTGTTCCAGCTTGTGAACTCGTCTAAGCTTCACCTGAAGACAGTCGCCCAAGAATATTATTCAACCTGGGATGATTGATCAGGACTCACGCTTAGATTATTTTTTTATTTTCTCAACGCATGTATATTGCAACTACCCACTGATTATTTTAAAGTGGTTTACTAAACTAAGTTTTCTTCAACATAAATAAAACCGTGTGGTAGAGCAAATAAACGTTGCTGTTTTCTTTAAATGTAATCTCTTTTTCACGCTCTTATCTTCCGAACTGATGAGTGCTGTTGTTACACAAAGATTTGAAAATGAGTGGGTCTCGGTAAACATGTAATCTTGGATTTTTCACCTCCCGTTTGATTTGCTTGATTCAAAATCAAATGTCAAAAAAGTGTAATGGATATTTATAGTTCTAGGCAGGTGATGTCATTTTCAACCGAACACAAATGCCCCTTTTTGTTTCACACTTTGAATTTTGTAATCCTCCGAAACTTCACTGATGTAATACCAGGTAGGCTGATTCTCTGGAAGCCCGACGGTTACCTGCACCAACCACAATGATTCATGAGCCCACTGACTCACGCCGGCCCCACTCGTCTGTACTCTAATGAGCAGAAAAACAAAACGGCGAAATCAGCGTGACCCCGAGAAGCTTTTGTTTGTCGGCTGTCTTACCTCTGGGGAGCTCGTGTGGTTGGAAAATACAACCTAACCTGATGCATTTTGAATGAATGTGGGCGAGGGTGACCCGTCTGTCTCTGTGTCTTTGTTTCTGTGTTTACTCACCCCTCTGTGAACAAGAACTTCCTCTCACCCACCATTTTGTCTGCTGAAGGAGACGGTGACGTCAGTACCGTTTAAAAAAAAGTCACACATTTCGTACGAAAAGGTTGACAGAGCTGTGGAAGAATGAAACAAAAACTTAAAGTAGGAAATTAGTTTGAAACCTTGTAAAAGTAATGTTAGCCTTTTTTTAATTAAAGCATGAAAATGTCAAAGTTAGCGACACGTTAGCATACTATAACAAGCTAGTCTTCCATGTTCGTGTCCAGGAAAATTATCACAAAGGTCTTTAGGAGTTCAGTATTTACAAAAAAAAAAAACTACAGTTTTATTTTTAAAAGTGTCGTTTGAAGCAAAGGGTACAAGTTTTCCTTTGGGCTAAGCTAATGGCTATCCGAACGACGGCCCCTATTATGTGGTTTTTCAGACTCTTTCTCAGAAATGTCGTACCTGTGTAAAACGACACAACATGAGCTAACCTTCACATTCTTGCATGACACTTCTGTTTGTTTTGTTAGTCACTATTTTCATTCATGACATTGCTCCGATGAGAAAACRGTAACAAACTAAATGTCGTGTAAAAAGTGGAGGTTTTATTATCTGGTAGTGAATGATTTTCTTGCAGCGGTAAGGAACTGACCCTCATTTGTCTAGTCATTAGCCTGACCTGGAGGAAGACTTGAACCTCTTGTTTCGTTAAGGACGATCATTTCAAAAGTGACCAGATTATCCTTTACATTTTACACAATCTCACTTCCTTTTGTGTTCAAAAGAGTGCGATGGTGCACAACAAGCTGATGTTTCCCTGCCATGGCCTTTATATTTTGCTGTTTGTGTGTCTCTGTGCTGCGTTTTGATGTGTGTTAGGTCAGATTAACAAATGGTAAGGCCGGTGGCAGAATGAATAACAGCATTACCCAGTGAACAATGGCAGTGTGGGGCTAAAACCCTTTCACAACCTGTCTGACAGCTCGAAGCGCTGATGTCATCCTCTGACTCAGGCCGTTAMTGCCGCCGCTGTCACCCTGGACGTTTGGACGCCTGACATCAGCGGTGACACACATGGCTCTCTGAACCCTCTGAATCCTTCATCGGTTCCCTTCTTACGGCCTCGTCCACCTCCTGTCATTTAGAAACTCATCAGCTGCGGACCGCCGCTCTGTCAGGAGGAAAAAGCACACAAAACTAAATTAGGTACTCTTAGAAAATCAGATAAAGAAAAGACACAAAAAATGCTGATTCATGTAATGAGGATTTATCATTTTTTGTGTGTTATTGGAGAAAGGTGTACCTAATTCAAAAGGACACTTTTTATTAGGCTCTATTATAAAAATGAAAATAAAAGGTGTAGAATTCCTGAAATAATGGAGTTGTAGCCAAACCTTSAAATTAATTATATGAACAAACTTAATCTCATGCAATAGGCTGATATTTTGTGTGATCTGTTATATGGGATAAATCGTGCCAGCAGGAATTAAATTTGAATTGCTCATATTGAATCTGAATGTGCATAATTTGAAATTGAATGCATTAGTTTGAAAATGAATTTTACTAAATTGAAACTGAATTTAACGGTTTGAAACTGAATTTAAAGTTTTTTATCTGAATTAATTTGCTTTGAAACTGTATTTTGGTTTATTAAAAATTCAGTTTGACTACTTTCACTTTCAGTTCCATARTTCAGATTTTTGTGTCACATCCTGGTCCTTGAGAAAGCCAGGCAGAGTAATCAAACACAGATCCACAGATTTATGTTTCACTTTGGTGAAGTTTCCCTTCTGGATGTAACAGAGTTGATGCAATCCACTGTAAAAGTGACAAAAACAGACAAAGTTATTTTATTGCAGTGATTAATTTGACCTATATGTAGAAAATGTTACATTTACATCACATCATGGATCAGTCAGCAGCAGCATCTGATCAATATGTGATCCATGATGTCATGTAAATGTAACATTTTCTACATAACTTACAACCTGGAACTGAAAATATGGATGGAGGACAACAGAGCTGCTTCATGGAAGAAGAACCTCAGCTTAGCCTGTTAGCTTTAGCGTTAGCCTCGATGCTATCACCATATATATGTATTAGCTCAGCGCTACACATTCTCCTCATCACTGAGGTCCTCCATCCACATGACAGAGAGGGGAACACAAAAATGACTCAGTCTGTAACTGAAAATATGGATGGAGGACCTCAGTTTAGCTTGTTTGTCGCGCTGAGCTAATACATATAAGACAATGTCGGCACTAGCATGAAGGCTAACAGGCTAAGCTGAGGTTGTTCTTCCATGAAGCAGCTCTGTTGTCCTCCATCCATATTTTCAGTTCCAGGCTGAGTCATTTCTACCTTCTCCTCTCTGTCAACGCTCTCTGGTTTCATTTAAAAGAGTCGATCATCAGATATTGTCCAAGATTAACCTTCAGGGTGGATATAGCTCGCTAGCAGCCTCGCACCGAGGACCTATCCACGTCATCATTTACCCAGAATGCTTTGTGTGGAAATAAAATGGCTCCGTCCGTGTTAAAATATATTTTTAAAATTTACAAAACTAAACAGCCTACAGTATTTTTACAGTTTTAATTTTACAGTTAAAATAAATGTTTATCAAATAAAGTCTAATGTTACAGTTAATTGTGGATCTCTTTAAAAGATAATTTATTGTCATTTCAACCCCTAAATGCCATGGGAATGTATTTGTTATTTAGTTTATTATGTTTGTTTTAGTTCATTGTTCCCCATGCATTTTTAAAAATAAAAACCAAATTATTAGTGAAATTTTTTGAGGACCCCCCCAAGATTCGTACCTCTCACGGACCCCAGAGAACAGAATTACAGAATTCTTGTCCTGATAGGGTCTTTTCAAAACTGGACCACAGCTGCAYGCAGAGGCTAAAAGCTCGGCCTCCTCTGGGAGGAATCATTCAGACCTAAAATGTCCATGCAGCAGGTGATCCCGCCGCCCCCCTCCTCGCACCGTCCTCCCCCTCGTYCTAGAAACTGTTGCTGTTTAGACACGATCACCACAGGGAGACTCATTTATATTTTGTCATCCTTCTGTTTTAAGTTTTGACTTTGAGAGCAACGAGTTCATCTGACAACTTCCTCGGCTTTCCTTTTGAGCGTTTCTTTTTTTTTTTTGGTTTATAACCTCTGAGCAGACACCATCACTGAGGGAGATGGGTATAAATATCAGGGGACATCATCAACCTCCCTCCCACCCCCACCGTGTGTGACCCGTTTGGGTTAAGGTCAGGGTTAAAATAAGATCCGTCTGCAGACGCAGGGAAAAATATCTGCAGTTTTTGGATACCGTCGAAGCCCGAGGTGACTTTTCTGCGCCGTATCTGCAAGAAAAAAGAACCCCGCGGGGAAACGTTTGGAGGACTCGGTTGCTAACCGAACAATATTTGGTTGTTCCTTAGTGACGGTGAGGATGAGTCAGCGCTCGTCTGGCGAGGGGACATGCCAACGTGAACACTGAACAGACTGGTCGAACTGGGGAGAAAATAGGCTTGTTATGAGTTCAGTGATGRAGCTGTTATTGTTAGGTGTAAACTGTACCTCTCTGGGTAATCTGTCACAGCTGCTGGCCTACACACAGACACACAACACAAAGAGCAGATGATTTCACTTTCACTGCCCACATCTGGTTAATAAGCTGCTTTCAGAAGCTCCTCCACCTTCAACTGGAACTTCCCTGGTTTCAGAAGAAGGCGTGGATCACCAGACGTCTGAGATATGATAAATAAAAAGTTGTGAAGATGACCCTTACTTACACACTAATATCTTAAACTTGGTTATTTTTAGGCGTTCAGGAAGTGCTATTTAGAGTTAAATCTTTCAGATAATAGCCTATTTAACTTGAAGTGTAACCRCAACCTAGAAAAACATAAAAGAAAAAGATTTACCCCCTGATTCAGCTCACAAATACAGCAGGTAAAATAAGTATTGAACACGTCACCATTTTTCTCAGTAAATATATTACTAGAGGTGCTAATGACATGAAATTTTCACCAGATGT
>NW_013952531.1:1055975-1057235 GCF_001266775.1 Austrofundulus limnaeus | reverse complement strand
TGACGTGTTCAATACTTATTTTACCCGCTGTATATAACATAGGTCAAGCTATAAAACTCTTTTTTTTTCTATATCTACAAATTAAGGCAGGAAATCAAATTTCTCTTCAGTAAAACGAAACAAAGCCCCCGTCTCAGTGTGACAGCACGAGGGAGGCAACCAACAAACTGTCTGCAAAACCCAGATGGTTTGTAGGACGGCAGTCAGACATCTTCACAGACCGACAAGGTGCTGTTTTGTAAAGATGTGCCGGCGCTCCGTTGAAATTTGGCCTCGCTGACTTCAACCGTTCAACAAAGTTAACGAGATTTTAAAGGCAAACAGAAAAAAAAAAGACAACCAGCTCATCACGAGGTCAGACGTCTCCTGTTTGTTTTGAATTTCCTTGCTAACAAAGTCAAAGCTGATAAATATGCAGTGAAGAAAGCATGGGTCGACAGGCTGTTGAATTTTTTGGCAGTGCCCCCCCATCACTGGACATGTTGCTTTTCAAGCTGTTGAGTCTGCAGTGAGCCCATCTGTGCCATTCCCTCTTAGAGACCATCAGCAGCAACAACGTTCCTCCTTTTATTAAATCTTAAAAAAAAAAATAGTAATAATAAGTTGACAGCCAGATGGGATGAAATACTAAAGGGAGAGGACCGTTTTCTGCATATTTAAGACTAAAAGCTGCTATAAGTAAATGAGTTTATTCGTGGTTTAGTCGTCTGTGCTGAATGAATTTATGTATGACAACTTGTTTCCAAGGTGACTAAAGGTTGAGATTTTCCTGTGCGGCTGTTTAATGTGACTCTGCATCTGCACCTTGCTGAAGACGGGAAGTGGTTTGGGTCTTTCATCTGGGCCACGTTGCACCGCGATCTGTCACATTTTCCATCCCCAGCAACAAAGACGAAAAAAAAAGTAAAACCTAAAAACAGAGAAAAAATGAGCCTAACCACTTGACTGCATTTCACATGAAGATCTGACTTTATCTAAAACCAGATACATGAAGCCGCAGATTGTCACATTTTCCACACGGTGACATTTTTTAAAAGCGAAAGATGGTTGTCTCGGTCCACATCAAGATCTCACGAACGGAAGCAAATGTTTGCAGAATTAGTGTTTTGTTTTTTGCCGAGCCGTCAAAATGAAATGATGGAGCAGCTGTAAACGTTAAAGCCTTGATAATTTTAGCAGCAACGATTGAATGATCTCACTCCAAAAATAAGATTTAAGATTGGTTATTTTTAATGCCTCTTTAATATGTAGTGGATTTGG
>NW_013952531.1:1042240-1055502 GCF_001266775.1 Austrofundulus limnaeus | reverse complement strand
TATACACACAATACAAATATATAATATACAAAAGTTCTGTGCGTCTCCATGGGGCTGAGCCCCCCTTGTCCTTAAAACCTAGTGACACCCCTGCTGGTGGGTACCAGAGACACCCATAAGAAAAAAGTGAAGGAGAAACAAAACAAGCAAACAACATATCCAAGTCACATAGGGAATATATCAGATTAAAAATAGATATACAAAATAAATATAAGCAAAACATTTACCGTATAAAACATAGCACAAAGCATAGGTGTGTTCATATTAAAGGGTGTTTTGTGCCCCAATGGTCCCCCCTTGATGGTGCCYCTGCAGTATATCACAAAATAGAAATAAAATAATCCCTGAATAAACAGTTCAATACGGCCATTAGTCTGTACGTCTAACACTAGCCTAACGTTTAGGTCACTCAAGTTGTTTTGAGGTCAAAATTTGGGGTTTCTGTCTTAAAACAGTAAACCTGCTGGCACCTTGTGTTTGTTCTCTACCCTTTAACTCACAGAAACAAGAGTCACTTGACACCTATCAGCTTTGATCAGCTGTGTCCATTTATAAATAACTGCACAGAGGCCTAATAATAGCAGCGGKAACACATGCCCCGTGTTGTTTCAGATTGCCTGCGAGGACAAATGGAGTGCTGGGATTATATTTGGGGCTTTGCAGCCAGTGAGACCCTCTCACCGTAACATTGATCCTGTCGTATCGGGGCCGTGCTGTCAGCCAATTTGGCACTTTGCTCGACAGTCCCGCTGCCAAATACTTATTATGTCTAATAATATTTCCTCCTCGTCTTGTGAACAGGCCACTTGTGTTGTCTCGCACCGGAGAGACGCTTTGCTTTGCTTCTTGCTTGCAGCAGGTTCAGTGTGTCATCGCTTCACCTGGAGACAGGTTAGCACTGATAAAAACAAAGCTAGTGAAAAATGGAAACAAACGCAGCACGACAAAAACGGTTCTAAGCTCCACTGCAATAATACAAAGTTCTTATTTTGTTAAATTTGTCTTTAATACGAGCAGATTTGATTTGCAAACATAATAMAAATAAATAAAAGAGGTTCTTGGAAAGGGCAGGCTTGCATCAGGGCCAAATCCCCAGCTTAATTTAAAAAAAGAGTAATCTGGATCGGCACCATATTTAATTTGACGCCTTCATTTGCCAATTCTCCTCCTCTCCATCGAAACAGTTTTGCACGATCTTCATGACAAACAGATACACAACAGTGAATACAAACAGTATTCAGTACAGCTTATTTTATTAATAGTTTTCATAATTGACTTTACATCATTTAAACACAAACAAAAAAGCTATTAACTTTAAACATAGTAAATATGTTTAATTATAGTTTTCTGAAAGTGTTGATAAAATCAGTTTCCTGTCTTATAATATCTATTAAGAATAGACGGCTCCAGAAAAAAAGGCCCTGTTTTRAACTGTGTGTTGGGGGCAACTTTCAGCTACTACATCACAAAATGTGGACATAATATATTCAAAACTGACTGAGTTGTAGCAATTTTTGTATTTACTAGAGTTAATTAGCTGTGGCGGCCATCTTAAAACAAGTTGAGTTCAAATGTTAATCAGTTCTCCAGTAGTTACATCCTGAAAGTTTCATTAGGATCGGTGCGAGGATTCTTGAGATATTTTGCTAACAGTCACACAAAGTTAACGCCAAATTTTAAAATAAAGATCTTATGCCATCTTCCAGCRGTCAGAATAAAATTGCTGTAAAACTGTCCTTTAGTTCACGAGATATTTTACTAACAGACAAATCAAACCCAAGCAATTTCACAGCAATATAAATATATTTTGTTTTAAAGACAATTTTTTTGTGTTCAAGCTCTAGAAGGCATTTTAATAGAATG
The DNA here is from genome assembly GCF_001266775.1 of Austrofundulus limnaeus. NCBI lineage: Eukaryota > Metazoa > Chordata > Actinopteri > Cyprinodontiformes > Rivulidae > Austrofundulus > Austrofundulus limnaeus. The sequence goes on along the minus strand of NW_013952531.1, from coordinate 1,053,639 downwards.
CTTTAAAAATAAAAATAAAATAATTTTATATTTATTTTTTTATATTTTATAATTTCAAAACTTTATTCATTCCATAAAAACAAAATTAATTCAATGTACAGTAAAAAAAGAAAATATTATTAAAAATTATAGATTTTTGAATCACATTTATGTGTTACTTGTACATAACGAGTCTAAATTGCTTCAAAGAGAGATTTCAGTGTCAAATTTCAAGTTTACGAGCTGCACCTGAACGCACCACGTCTTCTTCCTTGAGCTTCCCGGAGAGCCTTTCGATTGGCTGCCAGTGACATCATCCYTCCTCGTTGCTCCGGAGTGGAGGCCGGTCCCCCTCCCACTTCGGCTCTTCCAGGCCCCTCCCATCGTGTGGGCGGGGCCCGACTGTACGCGGAGGGTTAYATTTAATATTAATGAAGCCGCGCATTGGCTCGGAGTCGCGTCAATTCCGCCGCGCGACTTCAGTAGGTCGGCAGGCTCCTTTCAATATAATCAGTGAGGGGGGGCCGAGCTGGGTAAAAAGTCCTGAAAAATGTTGCCGAACCACAACACCGGGACGGACTGAATGGAGGCAACGCTGTCAGCTGTCCGGGGGAGATAATAAACCCGTCTGCAGTGAAGTGACACTCACCGGTAAGCGCTAAAATATACAAGTTATCAGCGGGACAGGCTGTTAAAAAAGCGCATGTGACGGGACTGTGCGCCTTTATAAATAATGAAGAGCTAAAATGCCGCAATCGTATTGAGTGTTTTGTTATTTCTCTTTTCAGTTCTGTTTTATTTATTGCGACAAAGTTCCAAACCGTTGCCTTTATGTCTGAGGCCAGCTGTTTATTATCCCGTTCTTCTCCGASCTGCTGTGAAACTGGATTTCCTTCAGTCTGCAGCTCATCTCTAACATCACATTCTCTGCACGTCCCCATGCCGGTTTCTTCAATGAATTTACCATGAATGATGTTTTCTGCTGAAGCTGCTGAAAGGATGGCAGCCGGGGCCGGGCGTCCGTATTTACAGAATACATTTGAAATAATAGTAATTTTAAAAATAAATTTAAAAAAAGCATAAAATCCTGATGACAAGGAGCTGTTCTTTAAACGCTTGGCTGAGAGAGCAAMCTGAGGCGGGGCGTTTTAATGCAGTATTTTCTGATTTCTTTCTTCCTCCTTCACCTCTTCATGTTCTGAAACATCAGGATCAGAGYTGATGTGAAACATTCAGCAGAGAAACATTTTCTGCCAAAATTCATGAGCGCTGAGTGACTTTACTGTTGCTAAAGAGGCTGAAAATTAGAAAACTGTGAAGCAACACTGGGTAAAAGCAAAAACTGATAAATAGAAGCTAAAAGTAGYAAACTGAAGAATAAAACAACAAAAAGGCTGTATCTAAAAAGAAAAAGCTGCCAACATGGCATCTAAAAGCAGCAAAGGCCAGATAAAAACAGCAGAAGCTAAAGTTAGAAAAAGTATAAGTACCAAAAAGCTAGCCAATTGTACCCAAAAAGTAGCTAGAAGCTAAAAACATAAAACAAGCTAAAAGTATCAGAGTGGTAGCCTAACTATAAGCACAAAGGAGCAGTAGCTAGAGGCTAACATCAGCAGATCTGTAGCTAAAGGCTAAAAGAAGCAAAATTGGAGCAAGAAGCTGAATGTTGCAAAACCATAGTTAGAAGGCACAAGTAGCCGAACAGTAGCTGGAAGCTAAAAGTTTCAGACTGGTAACAGCTGAAAGTAGCAGAACAGAAGCTAGAAGCAGAATAGAAGCTAAAATCAGAATGGTAGCTAGAAGCTAAAAGCAGAATGGTAACTAGAAGCTAAAAGCAGAATGGTAACTAGAAGCTAAAATCAGAATGGTAGCTAGAAGCTAAAAGCAGAATGGTAACTAGAAGCTAAAATCAGAATGGTAACTAGAAGCTAAAAGTAGCAGAGCGAAGCTAGAAGCTAAAAGCAGAATGGTAACTAGAAGCTAAAATCAGAAACAAGAAGCTAAAATCAGAATAGTAGCTAGAAGCTAAATGTAGCAGAAAGGTAAAAAGCTTGTTTGCTAAAGCCGATTTGAGAAATTGGTTTTGAAGAAATTTATTAAATCTCAAAATATTTCTATTGGGGAAAAAATGTAAATAAAAGTTACATATTTTGAATAATAAAAATGCTACAAAAAGGAACCAACAGCACCCGCTGTCTGAACACGCTAAACGTAAACAGCTAAAACAGCACACAGTAGAAGCTGACATTTATGGCTTTAGTGATTATTTTTTTTACATTTTACATGTAAAAACAAAAAGACATTCTGTGAAAGCTGAATCAATCAGCTGCAGGACCCACTCTGGTGATTCACTGTTTATTATTAGTGACCGTGTCTTAAATGGTCCCACAACCATGGGTGTAGCTCTGCAGGTGTTGACAGTGCTAATATTTGACTCCAGCGCTCTGTTTGCGTGTTGATCCAACAGACAAGAGGTCGTCCTGTGTGAGCTCTCTGGCAGATGGTTGGGCTCCGTCTGTTTACGTGTTTTTGTTTATCTCTGTCTCCACAGAGCGGCTTGTTGAGTTCTCCGTATACGTCCAGCCCTCGGCCTCCCCATGCCTCCATCTCCCCTCGACGACAGAATTGTGGTGGCGCTGCCAAGGCCGATCCGACCTCAGGAACTCCAACTGCGCCTGGACACCAGCTACCTGGACTCCGTCACCAGCAGCGGCGGCGGCAGCGACGTGGTCATCAGCACCACCGTGGTGAAGATCCGGGCGACGGCCAACCTTGTAACGTATATGCCCTCATCCAAGGGCTCCACGCGCTCGTTGTCGTGTGGGTGCAGCAGTGCCAGCTGCTGTTCTGTGACTACCTATGAGAAGGACAGCCAGAGCCTCAGCCACAGCCAGGTGAGCGCCAGCAGCCCCAACCTCAGCTATGCCGGGCCCCCCGCCGCTACGGTCGTCAACCACGAAGCACTCAGCGCCCCCGGCCTCGCCCCGGGCACGCCCCTGTCCGCCCCGAGGGTCATCCATCCTCACGAGCTGGCCAAACGCATGAGCTGCTGCCCGCTGGGGCACCCTGTGGGGCCCGTGCCGGTCGTCATCGACTGCAGGCCCTTCATGGAGTACAACAAGAGCCACATCCGCGGGGCCGTGCACATCAACTGCTCCGACAAGATCAGCCGGCGGCGCCTGCAGCAGGGCAAGATCACCGTGCTGGACCTCATCTCCTGCCGCGAGGGGAAGGACTCTTTTAAGGGCATTTTTTCCAAAGACATTGTGGTTTACGACGAGAACACCACAGATCCCAGCCGGCTGACGTCTTCGCAGCCTCTGCATGTGGTCCTGGAGTCCCTGAGGAGGGAGGGCAAGGACACCATGATCCTCAAAGGTAACCGGATAAGAACTAAAGCAGATCTTTGCAACATCTTGGTAGAAGTGTGCCACAAAGGGACTTATCGCAAATTCATGAAGACCACATAATATTCCGCTCATATCGATGGTCAGTGTATCCTTAAATCACCCGCTTCAGATGTTATCAGTCCATTAAATGGATGTTATTAGCTTGTTATTATCAGTCCCATAGAATGACTTCAGACTGTTTGCTGGTAAATATGAGGCATAAAACCACTTAGGTTAGTTTTAGAAAAAATGACATGGGCTACGAAAAAGTAGACCGGACTCTGGTGGTAGCAGATTGTTGCATTCCAACATATATGGCACTGGTTACCCACTAGGGGGCACTGTCGGGACAGTCTGAAGCCATTCTATGGGATTGATAACGTCCATTTAATGGATGATAACATCCGAACCAGCTGCTTAAATCAAAATTTGTGCCCCCATGCTGGCTCCCACGTGCGTTTGTTTACCTCCGGAAACAGCCGAGGCCACGTCCGTGGAAGAGCCGTTTGCGATGGAGAGGCCCAAAAATTTTAACGCAACRGTGCGTATTGCGTAACACTGTGCTTTGTTTATATCAAGCGAGTACCCGCATTTTAGAACCGCACTTCCCCGTCCGCTCTTTCGAGCTTCGATAAAATTCACGATGACAGTTTTTCGTGCTTCATTTTACAGTGTTACAGCAGTGTTGTAGCTTTCATCGTCGACGTTTCCCGTCCACACACTGGCCGTAGTTTCATCTGAGCTCAGCGAGAAGCTTTAACAAACAGCAGAGTTTGTGGCAAATATTCAAGTCGCGAGTTTGTTTACCCCACTTTCACGCACGCCTAAACATACGGTCGCCTTCTTTCTATACAAGCGGCGTAAACATTCTTGCGAAGAGTGAGAAGCAGCTGTTGGTAAATAAAGCAGTCTGTTCAGATGGCAGCTCCTGGGCTGCTGCCAGCTTTTCTATCTTTGGTGTGAGCGTTTGAAGCTGGAGCGCCGTGTTGTGTTCAGGGCCCGGTTTTGAGACGGTAGATCAGAGCACCTTGATCCCCTTTATTCTCCCCCACGTTGGTTCTACCCCCGCCCTTTTTTTTCTTTTCCCTGACTCCCTCGGTCCTTCTGTCGGCTTTGATGAACGAAGCGTCTCTCTGGTTTCTCATCCAGCCCYGGCGTTTGTCTGAAGCTCGCCTCAGTGGGAAGAACAGCCAGACTCACTCCTTCGTTTGGTTTTATTCAGATGAAGTCTCGTCTCATCACCTGCCGGGCGATGATGTTTTATCTCGTGAATCATTAACAGATCTCAACAAAACTTTCAGAGCGTAGTCATTAGATCAGAGCTCTGTAAAGTACTTGAAACAAATAACTAAGTAAAAGTAAAAATACCTTAACACCTTACCTTAAATGACTTTGGTAAAAAATAAATGTCACTGATGAGAAAACTACTTAAGTAAAAGTCATAAAACTGTTCACAAAAACTGGGAAAGTAGAAGTAAAAGTACTTTCCCATGCTCTCTAACAAAACTGTTAAATTTACAGAACCAAACCGGCTCCACAAAACCAAGTTGATTAAATTGGTCAATTTTTTWAAAATAACATTACCTCAAATTTACTCTACTAGGTTTAGTGGAAATAGTTGATATGAYTTAGTTGAGTAAATGCAACACTAACTAGACACGGGTTTTTACGATGTAAAAACAAGTGTGCATTGCCATGTWGCATGTCTTTACCTGCAGCAGTGCACTTATAGAATGAACAGTGACAAATGTGTTTTCTACACCAGCTTGTGCCTGTCAAGTCAGCAGGTGTTTGTAATTAAGGTAATTGTGTGACAATAGGAAGTTTAAAGAGAATTTTTGTTAAAGTTGCTGTAGCTGGGTTTTGAACCCTGATCTCTCACATGAAAGCCCTTGGCATTCACCATGAGACCATTGGAACTGTGGCAGAGTGGATTGCCAGGAGTTGGTTTGTATGTGTGCAGAAAGAGGCCACATCGCCAATGCAATTATTGACACTAAACTGCAATATATTATAGCAATAAAGCAATATTAGGACAATATTATAGTAAAACATCAAAAAACTAACATATTAGTATTGTAAATACTGAACTACTAAGTTTAAATATTATTAAACTATGGTGCAGTACTGAGTAGGTACAGCAGGGGGCAGTATTGGACTAATACAAGGCTCCATTGACTCCCATTTTAAATTATTAAACATTAATATTTCAAAAACTATRAGTTGTACAGGTACCAAAAGGCATAGCCATCATTTGGCACAGGAGCTTTACAGATATAAATTACAATGGCAGCTCTGGGACAATGTATGCAGGAGGAGAAGCATGGCAAAGTTGAGATGACTTGGATGGGAAACGAATCACAATAGTGTGCATTGCATTGGCAATGCACACTGACTAGGTGTTAAATTTAAAGAAGTTATCTGTTAAAAGTAAAGAAGTAAAAGTATCATTTTTAGGTTATAAAAGTAACTAAGTAAAAGTAAAAGTCACGATTTAAAAAAATACATGGTAAAATTACAAATCCTCAAAAATTTACTTAAGTACTGTTACAAAGTAAATGCACTTAGTTACTATAAAKCTCTGCATTAGATRTGCATCTACAAGTAATTAAAGTTTGGAGTGGATATGATTAAACATGGCCGCCACATCACAGCGATCTTAGAAACACAAAAACAGCTACAAGTTCTACAGATCTTCTGGTAAAATCTATTGTGTAGCTGAGACATCGCAACTAGATGTGTTTAAAGCTTCGGCATCAACTATCTGAGTCATTGACTGTTAGCAAAATATCTCAAATCATCGAACAAACAGAGATAATCGATCTGATTAAAGATGGCCGACACAACAAACTGACCATAGCCCACACTAAAAAGTCTACATCGTGCTGAATTTTACAGCTATTGAGCTAAAATTTGGTGCAGTAGCTGAGTCATTCACCACACAAATTCAAAGTGCTAATATAAWATAGTGCAAGAAAGCACAATATTTAAATTAAATGTGCACAATGTTATTTTAAAGGTTTGATAGAAATGGCCGTACCTTCGTCATTTTTCAAAATAAGATAGTCCGAGTCTAAAATTCGGCTCAGCGAAATGCATCCTTTCAAGAAAAGCCAGGGCAATAATTTGATATTCAAAATAAAATGGAATACGTTGTTCTTTTTGYCGAGGATTTGTTTATATAAACATCTAAAATGACAACTGGAGACGCCCTGTTTTCACCTCTGGTTCTAAATTTTTCATCAACATTTTTTTTAAAGCTGAACATGTTTTGCTTCCTTGAAACACTCGAGTTCCTTTAAAAAAAGGCAGAACTGAGCAGGATTTTTCCTCCCTTTTTTTAAATGTAGTACAAGTGACATATTTGGAGCATGCTTGTGTGATCGCTGCTGAATAATTTACTCACACTCCATTATTTGCTCAGTTACCAGCTAACTGTACTYAGGATTTACTCAAAACACGACGGCGATGTGATACTTTTCCATAAACAGGTTCCCTTTCTCGCAGCCAAGAGTCCTGATAGTTTATGTTTCGTTCAGCTGAAACGACACGTTGGTAGTTTTGGACAGTTTACTGTGAGAAATGGAGAACGGCCTGCCGGCGTTGGGGGAGAAACGGTAGTTTCTAAACAGGAACCGAGCCGCTGGCACATGAAAGTGACAGAAACACTTCTCAAGTTTGCGAGTTTAGTCACAGATAAAGACAGCTGGTCACGCTCGACAGACTTCATCTGGCTGTAATGTGAGATTCTGTTGCTGGTTTTTTAAATACGTGACATCGATGATCTGGTTTTGATCAAGGCACAAAGTCTGAGCCCAAACCGGTTTTCATTGTGGAGCTGGTTCTGGGTGTCTTTTTGAGCGCTAACCAAAGCATGTACCTAACATAGAGCAGGTCATGGATAAGTTCCGTTAAAAGCGCGTGGTTTACAGGAAAACAAAATAAAGTCCTGTTAAACTCATTTTAGACTTTACTTACAGCAAGGAAGCTTAATGAGGGCTCCTCTGACGATTTGGGGTGGCACAGTAGAAAAAACAAAATTTCTGTTGTCTTAGATAGGCTTTTTGATAATTACTGTGATATGGGAACAAAGAAATCACCGTCTAATAGGTTTACTTTTTTGTTTCAGTTTATTTTAATTTTTTTCGTTCTTTCGAAATTTATTCATTTTATTTGTAACAATTACATACACAACAAAGAACAAAAAAAACATGCAATCAAAATAAAATCAAATAAAATGCAAGGCAGAAGAAGAATAAATCTTATATCTGCCCCTTTTTTATACCCAAAATATGTTCAAAATAAAAGTAAATTACAACAAAAATCAAAACAACTGAAAACATAAAAAACTAAAAACAAAGCTAAAATTAAAACACCAATTTGCATGAATTCACTTATGCTTCTCCATGTTTCTTCAGAATACTAGATTTTATCATTGTCTTTAATATATACAAAGATCTGGCATTTTTAACTTCGTCTTCCAGATTATTCCACAAACGTATTCCCTGGATTAAAGTGGATCGCTCCTTCAGGCTCGTACGGAACCAGGGTTTCACAAACACTTCGCTTCCCTTAAGATAATAACAGCTCTCTCTTTTAACAAAATTTACTTGAATGTTGGAAAGTAGCATACCTTTATGAGCTCTGTACATTAATTTAAACGTTTTATCAAAACAAAAATAATAGCTTTTCTTATATAAAAATGTTTTTATGTTTTATGTTCTACTATCAAGTGGCAAACAWAATAAAAATGACCAAAAGCTCACAGGAGAAGGAGACTCAAGGGGGGACAGCAAATGTATAGGGGTGGCCATTGCCCCCCTGAGACCCCCACCATAGTGCTGCCCCTGTAAAATAAGCAAATAAAGAAAATGATTTTTTTAATGCATTATATGTGCAGTATATTGTAATTTTCTCAACACTTTGTTGATTTATCTCTTTAATTTTTTAGTTTTTTCTTTGGCTCCTGATTGTTCTGTTGTTCTCTTTTCCATCTGAAAAGCCCCTCTGTTTTTATCAAAGGTCGACCACTTTAAAATAAAAAGTTTGTTGATCCTGCAACGTCARTGTTTGTTGTACTCATCGGCAGAGAATTTAATTAGTCTTCATTTTCGAAAACAGTCCTSTTATGCTGCCGGGGTTAAGGTTGGGTTCAGCACAGAAGAAAATAAAAACAAAAATAAAATGGAATGGGAAAAAAAAGCAAAGCAAGGAGCTAAAGAAAAACAACAAAAACAAAATACCAAGAGAAAATTGCTTTAATAGTTTTTTTAATGTTATGAATCAGTGCAGCTTTAATTTTTAAATATTCTTGTACACATTGCGCTGAAATATGGCGACAACGACCTTCTGRCTGAAGACCTTTGAAATAATTAAACAACAAACGGGACGTCTGATTGGACCATTAAAATCCTAAAAACCTGCTAATTACATGAGAAAACCCAAAGACCCACAACTTCCCATAATGACACAGTTTAACACAACAATGGTAAGACTTTTAAAGAAAAATGTCAGAGTTGTTTTTTTTTAAACATTTTAAAGGGAAACAAAAACGTTACGGGAAATTTCCATTAGACATTGTGTGTTTTGTAATATAACAGTCTAAAATTCCATTTTTTTGTTTGTAAATTTGTAAGTTTTTTTTAAAAGATATGTTATTATGTGTTAAACAAATCCACTAAAGGGAAACTCTGTTGGATATTATATACATTTTTGTCTTTTCTTGTTTTACAAAAAGAGAAACCAAAAAGAAACYCTGAATTTGACTGAAAATTCCCCCTTTTTTAAACGTCCCTTTGAGTTTTGGAGAACTTCCCCTCTTTTTTATTTACCAGAGGCTAATTCTAACCGTGAACTATCACTATTTTGACGCCTTGCTGCTGTTAGAGGTCGTGTTTTAAGCTGACTTTGTCGTTAACGGTTAACAATACGGCAGTTTTATGAAAAAAAAAACCACCATTTGGCTGATGGCAGGAGGCTCCCACCTGCCTCCCACCACCATGGGGGGAGTCTGTGGGAYGATGACCTCACGTTGCATGATGTCAGCTCTTGTACTGTGAACAATTCGTCAACTGATAGCCCGACCCCTCCCCGCAGCTGGAGTGCCGAAGGGAAACTTTGGCCGATGGTATCACGGTTACAAACAGGTGCAAACCAGTTATTTGGAGAAGTGCAGATGTCCAGAGAAGTGGGTCTGTTCTGCAGTTTTCTTCTTCCTTTGGACAGAAATTGTTTTTTGTTTACATTAAAACCCAAACGGAGGTTTTCAAATGAGAAGCAAATGTTGTCAGAGAGCTTCTTTCAGTTGCTTTTATCAGATGTGTATGCAAACTTTTGTCGTAACGTGCATCATGTGACGCTCAGAAACGTGACCGTATGTATTTTTAGCGCGTGGCTCCTGTGGGAATTAAACCTTTAACCTCATTCTCTGCTCAGACCGAAGAGATGGTCTGCAAATTCAAACACAGCTGAAGACAATAATTCATCATCCGGCCGATTCCACTTACTGATTTTTGCATCAATCAGATCTGATTCTTTAAGAAATATAATTTAAAATCATTTCCCTATAATGTCTGGTTTAATTTTATATATTTAAACAAAGAAAATTTACACTTTGTCCAAAATAAGAACCAAGGTGCAGATCGTTCTTTCTCAGCAGTTGTGCAATAAAAATTCAATTTTTTTATCTACTTATCTAAACATAAATGTGTAACAGATCAATTTAAAATAAACAGCATCAGTGTTTGGCATATTTGTGAGCAGACAAACAAGTTTTATTTATTTATATTTTTATCATAACTGTAGATATGGTAAATGTAATTAGGTTGTATATATACACAGCAAAGCACTAATAGGATAATGAAGGTTAAGGCTACGGTGCAAAGAATTTTTTTTCTAAGAATTCTGAGATTACCGTCAAAATTTGGACTTTAATCTCAGCGTTTYGACTTTATTCTCAGAATTTCAGAATTCTGAGAATAAAGAACAATGTGAAACTTAGAAGTCAGAGAATAAAGTAAGATTTCTGACTTTGATCTCAGCATTTTAACTTTAGTCTCAGGCTGAAAGTCAAGCTGGAAATYGTTTGATTCTGTCCACCTGCTGAGCAGCCTTACTTCTTTATTATTACAGCTGTTTATTATTAAAACAGTTCTAAGTTTATTTTCTATGCGTGTTCACAGGAGGCCTTAGCTTTTTCAGGCAGAGCCATGAAAACCTGTGCGAGCACTCGCTGCACCTCCACGAGGGCCTGGACCCGGGCGCCTCGGCCGGCCTGACGGGGCCTCTACCTCACTCGCTGCCCTCCACTCCGGACATAGAGAACGCGGAGCTGACGCCCATCCTGCCTTTCCTCTACCTGGGGAACGAGCAGGACTGCCAGGACATCAGCCTGCTGCAGCGCTTCAACATCGGCTACATCCTCAACGTCACCACCCACCTGCCGCTCTACCACTACGACACGGGCCTGTTCAGCTACAAGCGCCTGCCCGCCACCGACAGCAACAAGCAGAACCTGCGCCAGTACTTCGAGGAGGCCTTTGAGTTCATCGGTAGGAAAAACTGCCACCAAACGTCTGAACTGTGGTTTGACAAAAACAAGSTTAGAGCGAGACGGTTCAGCTGGGAAAAACACAAATTACTCTGTAGCTTCACTATGTGACTTAAAACAAAAAATAATACTTTTATTTTTTTTTACAAAAAAAGGATAACAGGGCAGTTAAAAATAGAGTGTAGTAACTTGTAATATTATATATCTAGTACACAACACTCTGAGCTACTTATTGTGAAGGTACCTGGTACTTTCAGGGTACCAAACTGGTACATACTTGGTACTTATTAGGTATGTAACTAGTACTAGCCTGATGCTTACTGGGTATGTCCAGTCCATACATAAGGGTACCTGGTATACCTGGTAATTACACTGTGCTTTATATTTTTCTTTAAGGGATCCCTGATTAGTTGTAACATGAAACATTATTTGATAAACATTTATTTTAACTGTAAAATAAAGACTGTGAAAATACTGTAGGC
>NW_013952531.1:1036768-1040543 GCF_001266775.1 Austrofundulus limnaeus | reverse complement strand
TATATATAAACAGTGACTCATGTGAGCGAACTGTTAGAAACACAAGGTTTGCAAAGTTTTAATACATCATAATAGAATTTATACAGTTTAAAATTTGTTTTCGTTTAAGCAAAGCTCTTTGTTTTTAAACAGACGTACAAATTATTCATGTATTCAGTGCTGTATGGTAATATTCAGTGCATAAAGGCTATAAATTAAAAATCTTGCAAAAAGAAAAGGTAAATACGGTACCTCGCCTTGAACTTAAAGTTAATAAAAAGGCTGTTAAGTATAAACAGAAGTTGATGTAATTTTATTGATTTTAATTATTAATAGAGGTTAAATGTTAAACCTAAAACAAAACCTTAACAGAAGGGAATAAAAAGAATAATGTTGGGCAAAGTGGTTGATTCTCTGTGAGAAGTGACGACGAGAATCAAAAGTGGTTTTCATCTCCTTCAAAATAAAAGTTCACATCTTTCAGAGCAGGATTTTGTAAAAAGGTTGGAACATTTCTTTGTAGATTGTTTTTTAAATGACTTCACTTTAGAGAAATAGAGTTTTATTCGGACCAGACTGACCAGCTAATGRCTGGTCTGAGTGGGAGCAAAGTTGACGCTGTCATCTTAAAACAGCTTTAATCTGAAACAGTTCATAGTGATTCATGCAAATACCTCTTTGTATTGCAGTACGCAGTACGTCTGGCAAAAAAAAGCACCTGAAGTGCTACAGCTAGCTGCTGTTGCTGCTGTTYGCATTTAAAAGGTTTAAACTTCACAACTGACAACTTAGTTGCTGATTTGAACAGCTTCAGTTTTTATTTCCAAAGCTAACGTTATTCAGTGAGCTATCTCAGGGTTCCTGCAGATCCTTAAAACGTCTTAAAAGGCATTGAATTCATCGATCCAAAAATAAGGCCTTAATAAGCCTTAAAATGTCTTAAATCAATGTTCAGAAGTCTTAATGTGAACACATTGTAAAAAGGATGATTGTAACTCATCTCACTTTTTTAAATATTTGGTAAAAGTTATTTTTTTAAATATTCACATGCATCCTTTGTCATCACTTCCTGTTATTTCACATACAAATATCTCAACTGTTCATCTGAGCAACGTGAAATTCATTTTGTAATATGTTTATAATGTCTTTCCAAAAGTGCATTCACTTTTCTCACAAAAATCTGATGAAGGTTTCATCTACAGCAAATTAAGGTTAAGACCCCACTGTGGGTCCTAAAACCCCAAATTTTAGTTTGTTAGAGGATTTCCTGAAATTAAATTAAGTTTAAAACGGACTGCGAAGAATGTTTCTGCTATAGTTAGATCTGGATAAAAACAACTGGATCTATTAACATTATTGGAATACTTCAACCAAAAATACTTTGATTCATGAGTTTCTGCCAGTTTTTATTTTATTTTATTTTATTTGTCATTTGTGTTTGTTATGAAATTGGTCTTAAATTTAATTTCACTTGGCATTAAAAAGTCTTTAAAAAGTCTTAAATTTAACTTGCTTTAAACTGTAGGAACCCTGTATCTGCAGCAGGTAAGATAATTATTGCTCATACCCACTTCAGACAGACTGTACTACTGTTTCAAATGTCTTAAAAAGGCATTTCTTTTAAAGCTCTTTTAACACTTTAAATAAAGCACAACAGTAAAACTGGAAGCCAATGCTTTGCTTTTATAAAAGTTYGTACCAAAAGAGGAACGAGCGTCACACAGACGCACACAGGAAGTTGTGATATTTTACTGTGTAAGATGATAACTGATCTTTGGAGCACAGGTAACAGAGCCTTTGTTGTCCTGCCTGATGGTTGTTTGCTCGTTCCTCTCCACAGAGGAAGCACACCGAGCAGGTCTGGGCCTTCTGATCCACTGCCAGGCAGGCGTGTCGCGCTCGGCCACCATCGTGATCGCCTACCTGATGAAGCACAGCTGGATGACCATGACGGACGCCTACAAGTTCGTCAAAACCAAGCGGCCCATCATCTCCCCCAACCTCAACTTCATGGGCCAGCTGCTGGAGTTCGAGGAGGACCTCAACAACGGAATAACGCCACGGATCCTCACGCCAAAGCTGATCGGTCTGGAAACTGTTGTCTGAATGAAGCACGTGGCCCCGCCCCCTCACCACCACACAGACACTGGCTGCTTTACGAGCCCGTTTCAGTGAAACAGAGAGTCAGGATATTTGTTTTGGACTCTCTTCGTCCTCATCTTGGACTTCCTTCAGCTCCCCCCTTGAGGTCAGAGGTGAAAGTCGGGGCCTTRCAGTCCCGGAGGAGAAGACAAGTCAGGTGGAGAAGAAAAGGGGCGGGGTCAAGCTTGCGACCTCAGAGCAGCAAAGCGAGATGAAAAATCGATGGCAGGAACGATATTTTTTCATGCTTGGGGAAGTCGCTTTGAAAAGACTCTTAAAGTTCACACTGTGGCACATTTTATGTTTGCAGACTCAGGCAGGGTTAGCCACAGTGGTGCCTGTCTAAAAAACAACAACAAAAAAACTCAAAAGACTTGTTTGGTGTGTTAATCTTGTTCTATTTTTATACAGGGGTTCAAGGGGATGACCATGACGAGCCCTCGGCGGCTTACTGTGCAATAATTTCAGTGGAATGCAACTGATCTTATATGTGTATATATCGGTGATTAAAAAAACATTTCCAGCTTTTAGCTGAAGACCCATTTTATTGTAATTACTGTCATTCAGCTCTGTGTTTATGGTGCAAACAGTCATGCTGTAATATTTGACGCTGAGAGAGTCAGGTAAAAAAAGGAGTTTACTTTTAAGTGCAGCTTATTGAAATTTGTTTTTCTTCATATTTTCTTCACGTCAGTGTCTTGGTTCTGCCATGTCTGCGTCCAYATGTATTTTTAGCAATACACACGTTACCAGACAGCCATAAGAGCTCTCTTTATGCATGGCTGCTGGCGTGGGGAGGGGGACACTAAGGCAATGGGGGGATATTGTAAAACAGGGCTGCTGGTGATGTTTAATGTAACACAAGGGAGGATTTTCACTGCCTGCTTCTGTCACTTCTTGTTTGTTTTTGCTCCACTTCATCCATTAGCCAGCTCTGTTGCGCTGTGCTGTGTCCACGTTCACTTACATCTGCTGTTCTTTTGGCAATGCCCTACTTTCTAAGCAATTATTTAACCAGTCTGAAGGTAGCAGAGTTGAGGTTTTGTACTCCGAACACACACTTGTGTCGTCTTGTTGGTTACAGTTTAGCGTGACAGCAGTGGTACTCTCGAGCACTCGACCTTTGTCCGGTTTCTTCTCAGCTGCCCGTCGCTGAGCCCGTTACAGCTGTGAGCTCTTCTGCCTTTCATAAAGTGGGCAATCACTGCTGTCATCTGCTGCTTCAGTGCCTCAATCAATGCCTTAATTCATGGGTCACAACAGCATCATACAARTACACTGTCACACCAAGGTCCAGTACCTGTCGGAGAAGAAAATCCCCCAGAAAAAACTGAATCTGTGAGCCGTATTTTATGTATAGAACAACACAAATATCACTAATATGTAATTCATTTGAAAAKAATCTAATCCCAACAGTGAATTGTAATTTAATCCAGCACTAAATAGTGCTTTAGATAAGCACATGACCCATTTCACAACAAATATGTGACCCATCATATCGAAATGAGGATTAAGTTAAATTTGTTCAAAATGACCAAATCACATTTTCAGATTCTTGTCTTTAAAAGCTACATTTTGACACCTGGATCATTCTGATATCATAATTAAATCCATATATATGACTTAATTTGTCTTGTTGGTTACAATAATACAT
>NW_013952531.1:1033204-1035901 GCF_001266775.1 Austrofundulus limnaeus | reverse complement strand
TGACAGGCACAAGCTGGTATAGAAAACACATTTGAACTTGGTCAAAGTTCATTCTGCAAGTCCAATGCTGCAGGCAAAGCAATGCACACTTGTTTTTACATCGTAAAAACCCATGTCTAGTTTCTCCATGTATCAGTTTTGGACTTAATCCTCGTTTCGATGTGATGGGTCACATATATGTAGATATTATAAAAATAGCTGCTAACATAAAGAAATAAAATATTTTTTAAAGACTTTTCTTGCTAAAGTCCAAACGTAGAATTTTTTTGGTGGGTGGATCTTAAAACATATACAGCATTTAAGCTATTTAAAAATAAGATGATCTGTTAATGTAACTTTACATCAAACATGTGCGTGTCAGTGTGCTCAGAGGACGTGTTGGGGATGACTCTCAGTCACCGACACGTCCAGTCTGAGCTCAATGTCTGTAAAAACAACAGAATCACAGCCAGCTSTCAGGCTGCTCAGGTTCATCAGTTGTGGCGGCCATCTTGAATTGATGGTTGATAAACATCCGGGGATTGCCATGTCACAGTTTCATCTAAATCCAGTGGTTCATGAGATATTTTGCTAACAGAGAAATGAACACAGACGTGGAATTACAGCAGGGGTAGTTAGAAACATAGGAGGATATGATCTTTGCTATGATCAGTTTTAAAAAGCTGAAGTAGAAGATGGTTTTGGCAAACACCCGCATTATCTGGCAACCCTGAAACTTTCACTAGATTTGATGCTGAGCAGGTTTTAATCACAGCTCGACAAACTAACAAGTTTTTAAATGATCTGTTGTAAATATTCAGGCTTTAAATTCTGTAATAAAAAGTTACTTATTGGATGCTCAAATCTGATGTTTAAACAAAGGAGTCGTTGGGTTCCAGTGCATTCGCTTGAAGAATAATCATTGTTGATGCTCAGATTCTACATTATGTTATATTTAATCATGCAAAAGCTGTTTAAGTGTAAAATATTTTACAAAGATTGCGTATAGTCTGAAAAAAGGTTTAAACACTTTGTGTTGTGGTCTAAAAACTTAAAGTTAAATATTTAGGCTCCCAAACGGCACGTCTTTGAGCTAAATGAGTTTAAAGCATAAAGTCCAAACAGAGTTCAGTATTTTACAGTTTTACCTGAACGGACTCGACGCAGCCTTTTCACACACGATCCCAACACTTCCTGTTCTTTCTGCTCAGCTCTCTGTTGGATAAGACATAAAACCAAAACACAGGCTAACAATAACTTTGTCAAGATGCCAAAACCATCATCTGGTTTGCAACACAGCCTCATATCTTTAAAAATGAACCTAAAAATAAAAATAATAAATGATAAAATAACCATCTGTTTCTGTCTGTGGGATAAAAGAGGACGCACGTACATACAGTACACAACGTGTGCTCAGGAAGGCTTCACAACGCAGACATTTGCAACACAGAAAAGTGAAAACTCATGCTATGCAAACTGAAATTGTAACATTTGTCATAAAATTGTTTTGTGAGCTCTCTCTGATTCGTTCAAGGGCAGGCGACTGGGCTGGCAGTACGATAACTGAGCAAAAAAACAAAAAATATAATATGCATCATGTGATTTATTTGTTTATACGTAATAAYAAAGATGCAGACACTTCTGCTGTCGAAACAAAGAAAAGCTTTGTTTTTAAAAGGCATTTATTGGTTAGGAAGAGAAACATTTTGTGACCTTTTACCTTGAAGCCTGTGATTGGTACAAGCAACACGTTTGAATCCTTAAATACTGTAAAAAAATGAAGTGAAAAGATTTTATTCTTATTTTTTTCAGTTGCTGTCATCACTGCGGTCTCCTGGTGCTTCATGATATATCTGAATATGCTTCAAACTGTATCAAATAACCATTTATTGGACATTTGCAGCTTCTGCTTTTTTTCCTTTTGGAGATTTGCAGATAAAATTAATCTATCTGAGCCGTTTATAATTAGTATTAATAAAAAATACATTTTGATTCAAGCTGCTGGCTCCTGCAAACTAAGCAGCACATGGCTTTTTTWAAAAATAATATCTAATCTAATGTAAGTTTCCTGTGTAGCCGGAGACAAAGCATGCTGTGTGCTCCTGCTCTGAGAGGGACACTGGCAGTGGTCATGGTGCTGTCCGTCTTTCTTACACTGCTCTGATGGCTTAAAAAAAAGATCTGTTTATTTTAAAAACAGTTCTGAATAAGAACGGTTTTAAAAAGCTGTCATGTTCGATGTGCACTCTTTACGACTTGGTCGAGAGTCTCTGCTTTGGGCTCCGGAGACTCCTGTTAAAACAAAATTAAAACAAAAAGAAGAAAACGAGTCGGGCTTTTGCCTCTTACAAGTCTCTGTATATTTCTGTGTCTGTAGTCAACAGTCAAGTATTTACAGTATATAAATATAAATATATATATATTTTCTTTGTATGCATATATTCATTACTATTTTTGCACTGACCTACTGAGAGATGGATTTATTTTTTTTCTTTTTTCCACAAAAGGGTGCTACTATACCGGAGGCCTTCTCCCACACCTTTTGCATGACTTTGCTCAAAACTCCTCAACCGGTCTGTCATCTCTCCTTCTCCTCTCCAGGA
Source organism: Austrofundulus limnaeus (assembly GCF_001266775.1). Lineage (NCBI taxonomy): Eukaryota > Metazoa > Chordata > Actinopteri > Cyprinodontiformes > Rivulidae > Austrofundulus > Austrofundulus limnaeus. Next base: position 1,033,319 of record NW_013952531.1, on the reverse strand, counting down.
CTTTATGAACTGTTGCAACTGAAGCACTGTAATTTTGTAATCCCTATGTGAGCTTTGAAATAAAGAAGGGAGGCTTTGAGTTTGCTTTGGTGTCCTGGAAGCCTTTTTTTAACAC
>NW_013952531.1:1030139-1032199 GCF_001266775.1 Austrofundulus limnaeus | reverse complement strand
GTCTCAAAACAAGATCAAAAAGACTTTTTGGCTGATTTAAGATTTTAAAACTTGGTTAGGTGGACAGTTTTTGCAGTGCAGCCCTACTGCTCATCCCACACATGCATGTTCCTTACAAATGTGGCACCAGTTAAAAGGGAAATTAACAGGCTTTCCGAGATTCATAGCCGAGAAGAATTGTTACAAAGAAATAATCTGCCAAGCACTAATTTCCTGAATTTTTGTGATAAGTTTACATTTATAGCAGAGATTTTTTTCCTTTTCCCCTAATTTGTTTTAGCTTTTATTTTTTTTTTTTTTTTTACAAATCTAGTGATGTTTTGATTGTCAATCTTTCATTCTCACCCTTTAATTCCAATACATAAAGAGTTTTTCCATCTCCGGGTGTCCCTAAAACACCCCTCTGTGAGGTTTCACTTGTGAATTTAATTTTAGAGGATGTTCAGTGAAGTTATCATGAGAGCTGTCTGGTCCTGTTAAGCCTTCCTCCTCCTCCTCCTCCTCCTCCTCCTCTTCACCACCAGAAAGAAGAATCAGCACCCCCTTCCTGCTTCCTCCTCATCTTTCCATCTCCTACTTTTTTTTCTTCCCTGGGAAACCCCCCACCACAGTCATCATGACATATTCAACCCACCTATTATGTTGCACCGTGGGGGGCTCTGCAAGCCTAAACAGTAATTTGGAGACCATTTTTGCAGGAGCGCTTCTCTGCCAAGTGCTCGCCCAAGTCGGCAAGGCCACACAGAGTTGGACCAGTCTTTGATGGATGATTGAGTCTCATGTTTCACTTTTAGACAAGTTGTTCAACAGAGTTACCATTATAAGACCCTAATCTGAAACCATGGGCAAAAATATGTTTAAAGATACTGTATATATACATTTATTTAAAAAAATCTAATGTTTTTCCTGAAGGTTCTCGAAATAATTTGCTTTTAAACTAATTATGTAGAAGAAACAGCATTTTTGATGTTTTGGTCAAACCTATCAATCTTATGCAGTATGATAAAAAGATACCCTCAGTGTTGTGAAGGATTCTCAGCTACTACCACATCAAATTTAAGCGTAATCATTTAACATGGATGAATTATAGTTGCCATTTTTGTGTTTTTAAGGTCAGTTGGCTGTGACTGCTGGTTTGAGCTGCACTGGCTCCAGAGGTTAATCAGTGATAGATGTCAACACAACGGTTACTTTCTGAAAGTTTTTGAGGTTCAGGCATTAGAGCGATCGTCCTTCAACACTAGAGGTTCAGTTTCCCCAGTGTAGACATGTCCATGAGCAAGACAATGAGCCACTCACAAGCTCCTCTGTGTGCCCCTTGGGTGCATGAATGTCATCTAAAGCACGGATTTGTCTCCATGGAAGGATTTGTTTGGATTAGCTTCGTAGAGATGTAGTAGAATATGGGGCGCCGAGTGTAAAATAAATTATTAAAAATCTTCATGAACACATTTTCATTGTTTAGCTCACATTCAAAACATTTCCACTAACATTTTATTGTTATTTAGCTAACTGTTCTAACACTATACTTTTTAAACTAAATGTTAAATCTAAATGTTGAATGATATATTTTATATATAAATGTGTAAATCTAAAAGGTAAAAGTTGAACCTTAAACGTTGAAGTTTACATTTAAGGATTTCGGAATGGAATGCAGCCCTTGCTGTTGGTGTACAGCTCTTGTGACGTCACCATTGTGAGACAAAAGAAACCGTTAACACCGCTAATGCTGCTAACGCTGCTGAAGATGGCATTTAACATTTTAAATCAAAATGTGGTCACTGAAAACAACAGGGTAACTGTGGTCCAGCAGTTTGAAGTGCAGCTCAGACACCGGCCGCAAGTTTGATGCCTTGTAGGTAAGTGTTAGCAACTGTAACTTCCCCTTGGGATCAATAAAGAATCATCATCAATCAATTAGCATAGTTAGCAGCATGATCCGTACGAGAAGCTCATAAAAGAATTACTTCGATTGCTATTTTAAAAATATATTTATATAAATACATTCATTAACTTTATTAACTTTTACCATTACACACACACACACACACACACACACA
>NW_013952531.1:1026380-1027535 GCF_001266775.1 Austrofundulus limnaeus | reverse complement strand
TTTTCCATGGTAACCAGAGACTCCTTCAAAACCTCCGTCCTTGAATAGATACGAGAGCTCCTCTTCTTTCAAAGTGAATTTGAGTCACATGTCCACGCAGGTTCACATGTGCACGCGTCTTTGTTTTCATTTTCTGCACAGATGAAAATAAATAATTATATACGGAAGAGGATTAGGGCCGATGAGAAAATAAAAAATGAATTTTGACTTTTTTCTCAGATTAAAGTCAGAATTTTGAGGAAAAAGTCAGAATTCCTTTTTTTATTTTTTCAGTGGCCCTAATCCTCTTCCATAATAATTTAACACACCAGAACAAGAAAAATAAAAAAAGAAACAGGCAGGATACCACACCTCTTTATTTCTAAAGCACTTAAAAAACAACATCGCAGCTGACCGAAGTGCTCTACAAATGTGTAGAATAAAACATCAAAAATAAAACGACAATACAAAGATCACATATACCAAAAAATAGAACAAAATTAAGACGCAGATGCAAAATCACCCTGGGTTAAAATCAAAAAGGATGTTAGTGGTCGTCAACAATGCAACTGAAGTTTAAAAAAGATATTTGATCAGCAACATTTAGAGCTGCAGCTGATGAAAACTCCATTTTTTCACATCCAAACAGTAAAGATGTTCTGAACACGGCTACACTAGTCAACATTACTACGTTTCTTTTGGGGTCGACCTGATTCAAGATGGCCTCTGCAAATAATCAAACGTAAACCTTTAAATGGCTATAACTGAGTCAGTTTTACAGGTATTAAACCAAAATTTGGTCCATTAGTTGAGACTCAAGCCCAACACATATTCTGAGATTTAAAACACTTCTGTCCCTCGGTCCTGACTAAAGACATGTGGGGACAGAAAGTTTCAGGTTGGAACACTTTAAGATCTGAGGATTCAGAGGAGATTTAAAAAAAAACAGCTAAAAGGTTTTTAACCTCTTGAGCCCCATGCAAAACAACTTTTTCTGTTTTCTATTTCTTTTAACTTCAGATCAGTCAGTTGAACCTGGACATGTTTGGTATCAATAGAGCCCCGCCTGCATTCACTACATGACATGACGGCTGTGTCTCAATTCATGGGCTGGGTCCTCATGAGGACCCAGCCTATCTGGCCCACGTAGGCCACATCCTTGCTGGGCCGGGTAGG